>NC_137818.1:30392577-30445077 GCF_963921795.1 Nannobrachium achirus | reverse complement strand
GACCCACTGTTTGGGAAACAGTGGTCTTCGCGTACTATATTATCTCGCGACACTTGACAGCAGAATGTTGCAAGAGGGGCGAAATCTCGGGAGCTGCTGCAGGCAAGTGGTAGTAGCAGGACCAGACCAGGACCCAGTTAGTTCACTACAGACAGAGTACAGACAGACTGAAGAAGAGCGTTTTAACTTGAAGCGTGCATGCAAACTGTGCTGCAACCTCTTGGGCAGCGGGAGATACGCATAAACGGAGATTCCGTAACGGCAATAAAATAGTATCTAGCTGGCCTCGATACACACGAAGCGTACTTTAGGTTGCACGGCTCCAACTAGCAAGCAACCAACCTTAGCAAGAGGAAAGCAGAAGTCAACTTCGTGAGTTGTTCTGCAGGAATGTCGCAGAAAGAGAGACCCAAGTTCTATCGACAGGAGGTCAACAAGACTGTCTGGGAGGTTCCTGAGCGCTACCAGAACCTTTCTCCTGTCGGTTCTGGGGCCTACGGATCTGTGTGGTAAAGATTATTTGCTTTTTGTTTTTATGTATGCGTAGACCTTATAAGCTTGCCTGACTTGACTAGTCGCTCCATTCATTTAGACGAAGGCCAGGCCTATCCTGCAGATGCTAAAAAGTTAGCTTCCCCCGTTCTAACGTTACCACCTATATAGCCAATAGTGTAAAACTATCTACATGTACTAAAGTAATGTACAATTTTGAGGTATTTGTACTTATTTCCAAAATTCTATTATTTTACTTCTGCTTCAGTCAGCTTCCCCGAGGCAAATATTGTACTTTTTACTCCACTACTATTATTTGAAAACTTTAGTTAGTTACTTTGCAGATATTCAATTATAATATTATAAAAACATAGGCTACATGAACCAGTTTAGCCCTTATACCAGTAGGCTATTTGAAAATAGAGCTGCTATTTTCAAACATTTTGTACATTTACTTTTAATACTTTTAAGTCCATTTTGATGCCAATACTTTTGTACCTTTACTCAAGTACATTTTGAATTCTGGTCTTTTACTTGTAACAGTGTTTCTATTTTGCAGTATTTATACTTTTACTTGTGTGAGTACTTTCCCCACCACTGCCTAGTAGCTAACGTTAGCTAGCAAGGTGGAACCACGATGTGATTGTGAACATGCACACATGACTCTGTGCTCTCTTCCTCCTTTGTAATAACTACAACCAGATATGTCCGAGTCTGACTATTAACAACCGCGAGGGAAACTGTAGTGAAATCAGCTTGACAAGCACAACAGAGATCATTGAACAAGTGTTATCCATTTCTGGTCATGTGTGGTCGCTTCTTTATTTGACGTACTGTCAATCACGACTTATTATTTGATGTACTGACTGTCAATCACGACTTATGTTGTCCTCACAAAAGATTACTTTAACGACAAACAAAACAATCATGCTAGTTGATTGATGACCATCCCATCCTTTTGGTAATCCCTGCATGTGCACACAACCACGCACAAACCATGAACAATGCTGACTGATTTGTGTTGGGTTTCAGTTTCAGTTTGGCAAATAAAACATCTATAATGGACAATGCAGGGCATTGGAAAATCAACATTAAATATTTTCTCATGTGTAATTACATGAATTATCATAAATGAATAATTGTAACAAAATCTTCCCTCCTACAGGCTTTAATATGAGCAGAGATGGGATTCATATGAGTATTTGATGGAGGATTAACATTACGTTAATTTACAATACACACATACATACATGAATGTTGTATTTGTGATGCTCATGTGTAGAACACAGCAGTTGTTATTGACTTAGTTGACAGATGTTTGTTTTGCACTGGAAAGTAGACAGCTGTGCTGTTGCTAGGCAATAGGATAATCTGTTGCTGGTCAGATTACTGCCTGTGCAGCAGTGCATTGGTCATGTATGTTTATGTTATGTATATGTTTTTGAGCAGAACATTTGACTTATGCTGTGTTGTGTTTACGCCAGTGGTTCTCAGCCTTTTCAGGCAGCGACCCCCAAAATAATCATATTTTAACTGAGTGGAGACCCCCCCCCCCCAACCTGACGAGCACTAAGAGTTGAGGCATTACATTTTGTATAACACGGTTCTATTGTGAAAATAGCCGATCTACATGCTCACTCGCAATATTTGACAATTTGGTTAATGTTTCATTTGTCATTTTAGAGGTATTAATTGTCACTTTAGAAATGTGCAGATAGCCTCTATACACTTAAACTTTATGTTGGTTTGTTTACTGTTGAGAGAGAAAACAATGTTGCACATTAAGTTAATCATCTGGGGACCCCCCAACATAATTTGAGGACCCACCTGGGGATCCTGACCCACAGGTTGAGAACCACTGGTTTACGCCATCCGGTCATGGTGGAACCAGGCTTTCAAATGAGTGAACTGCCAGACCAATTGTTTTCTTCTATAATCATGTAATGATGCTTTTCATAAGTGTGACATTAGATAGTTTCCCACACATGTAACCCTAACCCTATATGCACAGTGCACACACAATATGACCAAAAGTCAGTCGACACCCTTTCTATCAGTGTCTGCCTGACCTCATTAATGATCTTGTAGCTGAATGGCATTGTAGAGTCGGTCCCCTTTGCTCCACTGTTCTGGCATTGGTTTTCACAATATACAATTTAGGCATTTAGGCAAAACAAAAACTTATCATTAGTATAAGCAGTCTAATAGAAAACAAAACGATATTCTGTACATTGAAACTATACACACTATAGGATGCAAAGATCTACAAATGAACCTGCCACGTGTCTACTAATTTGCTTCTTTCAGCTACAACACCATTAGTAAGGCCAGATACTTCATGTTGGGCGATTAGTCCTGGCTAGCATTTGGCATTCCAATTCATTCCAAAGGTGTTTGATAGGGTTAAGGTCAGCACTCGCTCTGTGCAGGCCAGTCAAGTTCTTCCACATTCAGCCTCAACAAACCTGTATTGATTTGAGGGGGGATCACGGGTGCATTTTCATTCTTAAGATTTCTAATAACTGGTACAAATGGCACTAATTAGAAACAAATATAGAGGGGATGTAGCCAGTATTTTGGTCATATGCTTTATCTTGCGTGCAGACAATACTTGATGTTGCCAAAACTTGCCATAGGCCCTTGAGGAGAGACCCAGTTCCTCTAAGGCAGGGGTTCTCAAAAACATTTTGATGTCACAACCCCATATTATTAGCGTTTATTTGGGTTGCCTATATGCGACCCCTCTGTCACCTGCTCGAGACCCCACTTTGGGTCGGGACCCCTAGTTTGAGAACCGCTGCTCTAAGGCTTATAGAGGAACTGACCGAAATCTGTGAGTTGCAGAGCAGTGTGTTGCAGAGCAGTGTATCTGTTGTGGCCGACTGCCCATGGCTGTGGTTAGGCTGGCTGAGATTCTCTGAGCAGGAGGAAATGCAAGAGAGACAGTTCTCCCTCAAGTCTCTCTGATAGAATCCAGGCAGTAGAGGTTGGCCTGAATTTGCTGAGAAATTAAAAATTTCTGCTGATGTCCACCATTTTTCCGGCCTTCAGCACATCTTGCAGCACTTGACGTGGTTTGAATAGCCACCTCAGCCCACAGTGAGCTATTTGAAACGGAGTGTTCTCATCTCTCTTAAAATGATAACCATGGTTTATTCTTAAAGGTGTGCAGTGCTGAGTAGATGTGTTGATGGGCATTTTTTTGTTTGTTTTTGGGGTCCAACTTTTCTAATCCTGTCTGAGCATCTCCTCCTCTTCTTTGTCTATGCTTTCAGCTTCACTTCTACAGTATTCCTGGGATAGGTGTGTCTGTGATGATACATACTTATTTTAATCCAAATGCTATACCCCTCTTGTTTTAAACAGTTCTTCATATGATGAGAAGACTGGCCTGAAGATAGCTGTGAAGAAACTCTCCCGGCCGTTTCAGTCCATCATCCATGCTAAGAGAACTTATCGAGAGCTGCGACTTCTGAAGCACATGAAACACGAGAATGTGAGTCTCTCACTTTCTTTGCCACTGTCGTATCATTAAAGGACAACTTTGTTTTTTTACAACAAGGGTTCATATTTTAGATTGTAATTGGAGAAAAGAAAAAGTGAGTGTTAAAATGTTTTCATTTGCTTCGTTCTATTGTTTTATCACGTTTACTGTGCTAAAATGTTGGGCATGCGTATGCATGGGGGCATGCGTACAAGTGGTTAAATATGTCTTTTTAGACACAATAAGCCAGCAGTTTCTTTATTGCTATTTACTGTAACACTTCCAGCCCCCATAAGTCACATCCAACCATGAAAGGTTGCAACAATGGAAACTAGTTGTTGGCTGATAATTGTGTACAGGTGTATATAACGCCCCCAGAGTCTCTGTGTTGGAAGAGATTGGTGTTAATTTAAAATGGTTGCTACTGCTGGTGCATGGCCCAGTGCCACTGTTTTGCATTGGTGACTGTACTGTTATCTCATTGCTGTTGCAGGTGATTGGTCTTCTAGATGTCTTCACCCCTGCAACCTCTCTGGAGGAGTTCAATGATGTGTAAGTTGAACATGCTTTAAATATTATATGACCTTTCCCTCCCCCTTAGATACTATCAACATGTCTGCGGAGTCAGGGTGAGGGTTCCACCTAGCAGTCGTTTTTAGTGGAACAACGGCATTCCATGTTGTAGTGTCCGTACGTTCTGTACAGGACACAGTGCAGGGCAGGCTGTGCTTGGGAACCACCTGGAGGTCAGCCAGTCAACTAAATGAAGTGGAATGTTTCTTAGATTGTCCAATCTGTTACAGTAAGTTATTCAGTCTCACAGCTACAACAGTGTTTTCCCCCACTGGCTTTCCTTCCTTGTTCCTTGGTCCATGTTCCTGGCTTTGTATAATACAACATAATAAAGCAACCAAGCAAACGAGCTGGCAACCTCATAGATATTGTTTGTTGACATTGAAAGGCATAGGAAAAAGGAAGCAACTGTCTTTCTTGTGACTCAGAGTTCTGACTGGTTTACGCTGCTTGCTCTGCTGCGTGTGTGGATGCCAGAGTGAGAGCGTCAGGGGCTCACGCCTGGGCCTGCAGTGGGGGTTCACACCGCCTCCACCAATGCAATGTGTGTTGTGCTGCTCATCTTCATGCCTAGTGTGTACTGTGTACATTTCACAAAGGCAATAGCTGTAGTAGAGTAGACTAGGAAGTGATACCATGGCTGTTTTTTCCATCTTCAGCATATGGTGCGTTATACTGTGTTATACTGTTCTTGTTTACCATCTGAACTGTGTACTGTCTGCCCTCCAAAGTAACTTCGCTGTCCTACTTAACATCATGCAGCTGAGGACAGCGGGCTATGCAAGGTCACTAACCCATATAGGCTGAGTCTCTGCAAGCATGCGGCTGTGTGCGTGTGGCTGATTGTGTGGTTGGGGTGTGAGAGAAAGAAGGCGATGTGGAAAGATAAATGCCTGCAGTGTAATTGAGATTTTCCCCATTGCTGCACACAGCATAATGTGAACATTAACATGGACTCTGTGGTCGGAGACTTTATAGGCTGCTATTTTCTGTCCATGCATATCTACTGTATGTGTGCACAGACAGTACACATGTCTACAGGAACAGTGCAAAGGTTCCTCATGCGGTGCTATCCAGGAAAAATCCAGGATATGCAGGTGCTGGAACTGTGGTTCCCTCTTCCCTTCAGCTCTAAAAATACACTAACTGACTCACACTGCTTTGGCTTTGCGTCTGCGCTCTACTCCTGTTTCTATAGGAGAGAGTTCCATAGATCAAATTGTACGAGGCTTCCCTATTTATACATCTTTCTTTCCGTGCCTGGTGAACTCTGCAGAGTGCATGTGCTCCAACCTTGCTGACTTCTTATGTCGGGGAGAAGAGGGGTAATGAGGACAAGTTCAAGCTCAACTGGGAACTATTTTAAGCACTCACTCACTGCAGTGTGAGAATAGAAGAGCATTCATGTAACTGTTGAGCAGCGGGCGGCTGATGCGGACACATGCCTGTGTGCGTTTTGGCTGCAAACGGCACTGAAGCCTCCTGTTCATGACCGGCATCAGAAGTGTTTGCCACTGTTTGGGCTTTTTAAACCGTGATGGTGGCATTCGTTTTGAATTACTGGTGTTGGGCCGCTTATGTATTGTGTGGTGTTTAATGACATTCCATTTGTGAAGGGGTTGGCCTATTGTGGCCTCTGGAGAGGAGTGTGAATCAGGAGAAGCAGCCGTTAAACCGGTTTGAACTCACAAGTTCACCTAGACACATGCAGAGCAGTGCCCTGGGTACAAAGAACTCCTCAAATGTATGTGTATATATATATATATATATATATATATATATATATATATATATATATATATATATATATATATATATATATATATATATATATATATATATATATATATAAAAATTGTCTGTCCATTTAGACATTTATGAGATGGAACATTTAGAATAGTGTTGGCCTGTCTTCTATCAGTGAAGTCAAATGGTTTTTAAAGAGTATTTTTAAGTGGTTTATATTAGAATGTGGGATTAGGAATGCTGGAATTGAACCAGGGCTGCTGAAACTACGTTGCTGACACACTATCTGTGAAGTGTTTCTAACAGTTCTGCTTTGTATTTGGCAGGTATCTTGTGACTCATCTAATGGGTGCTGACCTCAACAACATAGTCAAGTGTCAGAAACTCACAGATGACCATGTTCAGTTTCTGATCTACCAGATCCTTCGGGGGTTAAAGGTGAACCATATTGTAATGAAATGTATTAATAGGCATTGTCAGTTGTATCAACATTGAACGGTTAGATGAATATTCTATACATTGCATTGCTACAAACTGATTACAAACTTTCATCTGGTGCTAGATCAATGCAATGTTAATATGGTGTTAATGCTGCTGTTCTCTTTCTTTTGGTTCAGTATATCCACTCAGCAGACATCATTCACAGAGTAAGTGCCTTGTTTTATTTTGTCTGCTGTGATTCACCTCTGAAATGGAAAACGTTCAGTTTGTCTCTGACCCATTTTGAAAACAGTGTGTCATCTTGTATTGCTTTATGGGCTCTTCCACATGACGGAGTCAGGGCCAGGCCTTGTACAAACACTGTATGGGAAAGTGGGAAGTAAAAAACGTGGTCTTTATTTTGCACGTGTAAATTGTAGAACACTTATCGTTTTAAAATTTAAAATGGGTATGCTTATATCCAGCTATACAAGAGTATCAGAAAAAAGGGGGGAAATATTTTAAAATATATAATTTTATTAACATGTAGCTTAAGGCTGAAATAATGTTATGGTGACCCACACACCCAACCTGAAATGAAAATGTGTGTACTCAAAATGAACTTTTATCAGAAAGGTATTTATTTAAGCTGCTTTAATCATAACAATTTTGTCATAAACTGCACAGCTCAAATGCTGTATACAGCCTAGCCTACACAGCTTGACTCGACCCTTGTCTTTTGGCTGCTTGTTGGTATTAACTTAAGGAAGATTAGCATAAGTCAGTCAGAGTGTGTTCATGTGTCACTGTCAATGTAGTGGGCAGTTTGTTGAGCCTAAGGTTCCGCTGCCCACAGCAGCCGCTTCATGCAGAGGATACAGATATCCTATTACACAGCATCTTGTACGTAGGCAGTTGGTGGGTAAATGGAGGCTGTTAATGTTCCACGGTTACAATGTTGTTATTTTCCTGGGAATGTGGAAATCTAACATGGTTGTGTCTGAGGAGCAGCCGTGTCGCATAACTCTTTGCATCCCCATCTTTGCATAATGTACCACTTGACACATGAGTGCTTGTAGTTTATGTGATTTAGCATGTTGCTTGTGCTGCTGTAATGCTGTATTTGAGCACTGTTTCACAAAGTTTACCTACTTGTCCTTTGTGAAATGGTCCAGAAGAAAGCTATGCCTTGTGCATTTCATCTTGCTCTGACCTGGGGGGGGGGGGGTCCAGAGTGTCCGTTATATATATCCTGGATGGAGGGAAGGGAAACTCACATCACATCCACTTATGCTCTTGGCTGTTCCAGACCAAGAGCATCTGCAGAGGGTGGTGCTGGTGCACTCTCTGCAGCACTTTGCAGTTGAGTGCAATGCGATTCCCATGCCAGGGAGTTGCATATCCAGTCACGATGCTCTCGATGGTGCCACTGTCAGAGGTTCTGTAGGCTCTTGGACCCCATGCTGAACTTCTTAAGCCTACTGAGGCGAAAGAGGCATTGCTTTTGAAGCTTTTGAAGACATTCTCTACAGCAGACATGTTGATGGGGTCCAGCCTCCCTCCTCTAGCTCCTTGGTCTTCCTTTGGCACTGGAACAATAGTTGATTAATTGAAGCATGAGAGGACTACACTCAGGGAAAGGGAGAGGTTCCACATGTCCCTGAAAATAATGACTTAATGGTGGTCGTGTTAGCCGGATGTGGGAGGGGGGCGCTTCTCCAGGATGGTTTTTGTTTATAACTCAAAATGTGGGTCCATTACCATGTCGATATACTGTAATACCATCTTATTTGATGCTCATTCATAATGTTTTGCAGTCATATAAACAGCCTTTAAATTATATGAAATGCCTATATTCACATGCCATGCCATCACCTCACCTGCCACATTTTCTCCTTTTAGGACCTGAAACCTAGCAACCTGGCTGTGAATGAGGACTGTGAACTGAAGGTGAGAAAAGTACTGAGTTGGATTGTGTGGGTGAAATACCGTAGGCTCTCTCCCTTTCTCCCTCCTCCCTCTCCCCTCCTGTCCCACGTCACGCTCCCTCCCTCACCCTCTCCCTCCCTCACCCTCTCCCTCCCTCACCCTCTCCCTCTTTCCTTAGTGAGTGATGCCGTATTCTTGTTTCTAACACACCCTCTGGCCAAAATAACAACTTTGCAAGTTTGCATACAAGACATCTCAGAATCTAATTGAACCCTAATGGTTTTGGTGACCCCATGGCTTTTCCTCTTGCATACAATATATGCCTAGGGCTGTCACGATTATGACATTTTACATGACGATTAATTGTCACTCAAATAATTGTGATTAACGATTTAATTGTCTTTTTGTCGTTGACAATTACATTTCTGTTTGGCTTTTTGGATTTGAAGTTCCACATGGCAGATATGACACAACCTAAATATACAAAAGAAATACATATTTGACAACTTTATACTTTAAAAAGAACATTGATAGTGGAAATAGCCAATCTACAAGTACACAACACGTTTCGTTGTAAGCTCGTAGATCTGCTATCTATTTCCACTATTTTAAAAAATGTTTGAAAATATGAACATTTTTCAACATAGAAATGATTAAGACGATTAGGACAAAATAATCGTGATTATCTCAGATAATTGTGATTATGTCAAATAATTGCGATTAGACGATTATGTAATAATTGTGACAGGCCTATATATGCCCCCCCCCCTCCTTTAAGGATGGTAATGCCAGTTGGTTTTTGGTATGGTTTGGTGTAAGGAGCAGCACAGTCCCTAGAGGGTGCTAGCAGGGCTTCTATACATTGTCTTGAGCTGTGTATAACCATAACCAAAGTTTTCTCTTCTATAATTGTCTTCTCAGATCCTGGACTTTGGTTTGGCACGGCATACAGATGATGAGATGACTGGCTATGTAGCCACTCGCTGGTACAGGGCTCCAGAGATCATGTTGAACTGGATGCATTACAACATGACGGGTAAAGAGCCATTTCTGCTTTATGGGCTGCAACCTATGGGTGCAACAGTAATCGAGAAAAAAAAATACAATAAAGTAAAATGTATTGTTTGCACGGTGATAGGTTGAGAGGTTATAGATTTGCGTTTTTTCACTATTTTTTCAAGTTGCAATTATTTGTTTCCAATGATCTTACTTGCCTGATTAACTATCTGGGTGAGCTTGTTCCTATCTCTGAGAGTTTTATTTATTATTATAATTTTTTTACAAATGAATAGTGCTAAACAGGCCTGGTGGAGACATGAGTCATGGACTTTGGAGCTATGCTGTTGCTGTTATTGAGAACCAATTTGAAGCACTGCACTCTGTTTTTATTTTTTTAGATTTGCCTTTGGGCTTTTATGCCTTTATTGATAGGATATTAGACTGACAGGAAATGGGGGGAGAGACGGGGAATAACATGCGGCAAAGGTCGTCCGGATCGGGAATCGAACCGCCGCCGCCGCCAGGCATCCAGTAGGCCAGCGGGCGCCCCAGCACTCTGTTTCTTAAAGTCAGAATGCTCACTTGTAGTGCTTAGCACCATAGGTGCTACCAACATTACATACCAACCTCTGTGCTGCTGGCAACAGGCAGCTAGCCTCACATTCTTTCCATGAAAAAGAATTTGCATGTAACTTTGCTTCTGTAGCTGCTGATATATGTGGTGTTGATCAGTAACTTCCTTATGTGTTATGATAAAATTCTGTTTATTGCAGACATAAAATGGTATGTTTGTGTTTCCTTCTCTCTATTTCAGTGGACATTTGGTCAGTGGGGTGTATAATGGCGGAACTTCTCACTGGAAGGACTCTATTTCCTGGCACAGACCGTATCCTTTTCACTGGGATTCACCCCTTTGTGGTTTGGCAAATGAATGTTTAAGCAGGAGCCTCTGTTCATTTGAGGAGGCCATATCAATACCTTTTCACCTCCTAAGCTCTTATGGTAGGTCTGGTGCACAATGCACCTACCAAATAAAAAGGGGTAAGCACACTTTGACACAGCTATGGAAGCACTGATTTATGAGGCTTTTATGAGAGACCTTTTATTGGCTTTTATAATTAAAATCGCAGTAACTGATTTGATTTGGTTGATTTAATTTAATGTTATCTCAAACAAGCTTGTTAGAGCTGCCCAGAGGTCGTTCATTTTCAGTGAGCGGGTGGTTTTGCATTTGTGTTTGTATCACGCATACGCCAGCCATGAGACTACTTGTCTGTTCAGCACCGCTTGACCAGCACCGCTAGACCAGCACCGCTAGACCAGTGTGCTGTCATTGGACAGTGTGTCGTTTCCCCTGAACTTTATAAAATGTGTCCTTGGGAGTATTACATTATTAAAAAGTTATTACATTAATTTATGTCCAAATAAGGCTTTAAGAATAAATTAAAAAGAAAATAGAGGCTTAAATTTGTCATTGCATCAGTAAACATTAGCAATAATAATAATAAAATCTGTTTAGGTGATAAATTGTTTAGATGTTCCTGACATTCCTGGTACATCATAAACATTAGATGTTTTGACCATATGTAAGTGATTATGGTTATCTAATGAGCATCGATTAACATATTATATTAGCAAGCCATTGTTATTAAGCAATGGCATAACAACATATTTAATCGACACACATATATGCTACTGTGGTTCTAACTGAAACGGAGTCAGTCAGACACTTTTTGCACACTTCTTTGAGAAGTCTAATATACGTTACATTTTGTGCTGTTTTTTTTCTTTTTTCTTTTTTTTTTTGGATTCCCGACAATCAACTGAATGATGGTGGATATTCCAATTGCCCTGTGATTATTATTATATATTTTTTAAATTCCAATTGACTGACGGCTAACTGATAAATAATGCTGAATACTGCATTTATGTATAACCACAGCATGCCGTTTGAGCTGTGCTCAGCTTGTGGAGCGACACGCAAGCTTATACATCCACGCTATTTGTGGTGTGCAATACCATCGTACAATGAAGTATAAATATGGCTTTTAAAGTGACGGTACACACATTGACGTCTGTCTTCTTGAAAAATATTTGGAAAGCCTAGTAATGAAGAGTAATAATTAATCTTTTGCCAAATTTGCCAACAACTACTACCAATAACAGCTAGGGAACCCATAGTAACCCAAGTAAATGTTGGTACAAAATTGACCCTAAATCTGAGTTGTTGGTGAATTAGTCTTAATAATAATAATTCTGAGTGGTACAAAAAAGGTTTTAAATCTGACTTAGTTAAACCTGCAGATACCCTGTTTATAATAATGGTTTGACATCTGTATCTTGCAGCTGTCTCCATGGTGACCACGTACACGTATAGTATTTGGCAGGGTTTTTTGTCTCACATGGCATGCTGAGAGTGCCCCAAGGAAAGGTTATGAGTCACTGGCAGCCATGGCCACCTGTCTAAAAAAGCTCTTAATACCTACAAATAACTGTCTGCTCCCCTGCCTCAATCTCCCAACATGTCTTCTGTTCCTTTATCTGGGATTCTTTATTCCAGCTTTCTGCCTACCAACGCTTTCCACTGACTTTCTGCTTCACTCATTCACCTTGAAGCAGACTGAGATGTTCTTATATTCCTATCAACATGAAACAATAAGAACATGTTGCAGCACTTGCCTCCGGCACCCTCTGCTGTGGCGTTTTCCTCTGGTTTGTTTGAACTCTGTCAGTAGTATGCATCCTTGGCCCCGCTCCTGTCTCCGCCTACATGACATTTTGTCTTATTACATAATCTGCAGAGCGTGATTGGCCTCCTTGTTTAGTCTTTCTGTATCTGTCAGTGTGTTCAGACTAACAGTTAAGCCTTTACATATGTACAGGACTGTCCTCCATCTTTTCTCAATTTCTTTCTAATTTAAGCTGTTAACAGAGAATACACCGATACACCTCCACCAATTATTTCAGCCACTCATTTATGATGTATATAAAGATCCTTTGTTATATGTCGTATCTTGTGAGTGGACCATAATAGTGTATATTGATATTAAATGTCACAGCAAGAAAGAAATGTTGGTTTCACAAGGAAGATACAGACTACTAGTAATGGATCAGGTCCAAGGTCTCCCTTATCCAGCATCTCATCTTCCTTTACCGTGCTGGTAGACATTGATCAGTTGAAGCTAATCATGCTCCTCGTTGGAACGCCAGGGCCAGAGCTCTTGATGAAAATATCTTCAGAGTCTGTGAGTTCACAAAACTGTGCAAGGTCTTGTTCTTCCTAATATGCCTACATGCCCATGCTGTGTGTTGTGCATCAATTTGTAATTATCTGCTAACAAATTATCAGCATGCTTTGCACCCTTCAACTCTGTGAATTTGTGTAAAATCCTCAACACCTGGTTTCCACTTTGTTACCCGAGTGAATTGGATGACACTTGCCCTTTGATAAATGTGCCTTAGATGATTAACTTGGGTTTTCTTGTTGATTGACAGTACACTTCTTTATAAAGCATGTAATTGTGTTATCTTTCTAAATCTGTCAAGTCCTAACCTGTCTCTCTTCGTGCCTTTTTCACACAACGCTTCCACACTGGACTTTCTTTTCACACAAAGCTTTATAGGGCAACTAAAGAATCAAAGCCTCACGCTTGTTAACCAACTCTGCTGTATCGCTATACTCCCCTTGACCCAAGCCTTATAGATATAAACCAGCTTCAGCAGATAATGCGCCTGACAGGAACACCTCCTGCATCTCTAATAAGCAGGATGCCCAGCCATGAGGTGAGCAGGATCCGCATAGTTGCTTTCTTTATATTGGAGTCGACCAGACCCACAGATTGGGGCGGTACTACAACCATCCTGTTTTAACACTTTATACCTGTGCTTATAAGGCACTTCAGCGTAAAGCTAATGTATACTTTGATGAATAATTGTAAAACTAAAACTAGTATTCGTACTCGTAGCTGAAAATAATTCTTATTTTGGGTGTGTGGGTGCTGTAGATTTAAAGATCCCGGTTAAGTCCCACATTTCGGCTTGGCTGGGTGCTCCAACGAACACAATGGCAGTTTTTGCAGGTCGACAGCCATGTCCATATCGCTGCACTAGCAACTCTTATTGGTTGGCCAGGGAAGGAACTATAGGGAAAAATCTTGAACCTCTATGTACGTTACTCCCTCCCGGTGGAACTTACTGCTGTAAAGAAGCGTCTGTTGAATTGTTGAAAAACAAGGACATTAGGGACATTGGGAATTGGCGATGACTAAAATGAAAGCCAGATTTA
The DNA here is from genome assembly GCF_963921795.1 of Nannobrachium achirus. Taxonomy (NCBI): domain Eukaryota; kingdom Metazoa; phylum Chordata; class Actinopteri; order Myctophiformes; family Myctophidae; genus Nannobrachium; species Nannobrachium achirus. Next base: position 30,431,149 of record NC_137818.1, on the reverse strand, counting down.
AATTGAAAAGACGGATTTGGGTAAAACTGTAAAATATATATTTATAGATATGGGGGGGCCAAAGGGATAATTCACCCGAAAAGGTTTTTTTTTATCTCGATTACTCATGGAGACTTGAATTCTTGGATACTTTTGTTTTTGTCCTAAGCCAATAATTTTCCTAAGCCAATAATTTGATGACCAGCAGTGGTATGGAGACGCAAAGAGTCTCCTCAAGTTTTTGGCTTAGGAATGCAACCCCTATCTGCATCCGTAGAATGGTAGCCAGCTCAGCTGTGACAATATTGAGTATTTAACAGTGATAAAGCCAGAGGGAGTATTCTATAACATTTAATTATAAAACCGGATCATACGTTGTGTTTAAATTAAACTATCATTAGTGACGAACTGAACTTCTACCTTACTTTAATTGCACTTAAAGTATTTGGGTGGCATTTGACCTGCTTGCAGCATGTAATTGAAACCATGATTGCTACCAGTAGCTCCTAACTTGTTGCCTAAAAAGCAGCAGCACAGTAGTAAATGCATTGTAATGCTTGCTCAAATGAGCTGTAGCAGATTTTGTGTTTGAACAATTACACAATGTGGTCAGTCAGTGAGATCTGAAAAATCAATGCTAGCACTGAAGTTCCTGTTAACGTTGGTTACTAACGACATGCTGCATTAAAACTTGTCCATAAGGTTCTTCCTTCTTCTATTACTTGTTCTCTGTCTGCACAATCACAAAATCTGTCCTCTTACTTCTCCCAAATCTTCATGTGGTTCATTTTTTGTTTCTTTTTTCTTTTATTTTTATTTTTTATTTTTCAGAAAGGAGTGAAATTATGTTAGAAAACACAATTAATATAGGGATACAGGGAGTTATCTTTGTGTTGTTGGTTCAGAGTTAAATTGACATGTTGGAGTGTCATTGATGGCACTAATATATATGGTACTAGAATTCATATACAGTGAAAAGACATAGGCTAGAGAGGAGACTAATACAGTATATTACTATGCATACATATGTTAAAATGGCATACAGTATAGTTAGAGAGAGAAAATAATTAGTAACTTAGAATTAATGAATTAAAAAGACAGTATTAAAGTGGGTGTTGACCTTTTGAATTGTATATCTTCCCAGGCCAGGAACTACATCAACTCTTTACCACAGATGCCAAAGAGGAATTTTGCTGATGTGTTCATTGGTGCCAACCCGCAAGGTAATGACAGCAGCACCTGGGGGCTTCTGAACAGAGAGTTATTGAGAGGGCTATTAAATATATTGACATTTTTGTCAGTTTCAGTTTTTCCTGGTTGTTTTTGTTTTAGTGTGTTTTTCACTATCAAAATAACTGTTGGCCTAGAGAATCTCTAGATTGTCCATACATGCAGTTATTGATATAGCTATGCTCATAGACTTGCAATATCTTTATATTTCAATTGTTATATTTGATTACTGTGTGCTGGAGAGCATAGTTAACATATTTAAATAATGTAGTCAATCTAAAGTTAAGTTAAACTGTTGTGCGTCCTACTTGAGCCCTCCCAAGGCCATGGTGTAAGCCATGTAAGATGGTGTAAAATTCCATTGTTGAACCCAGAATATCTTATATTTTGCATAGTCGCCTTCCCCGTCAATTCACATAGGGTAACAGCCATGAATGTATTGGGCTTTTTAGCTTCATTAGGCAGGACATAGGAGAGACACAGGAAAGGGGGAAAGAGATGAGGAAAGATGTGCAAGGCATGAATGACCATAGCTAGAATAGAACTCTGGTATGTGTGACTCATGAGTGTACTAGTTGGCTGCTCCACCCGGCTGGATCATGAAAATATACTGATTTTGACACCTTCCACTTGGCCTGCTGAGAAGCTTTTTAAAACCAGAGCAGAAGCCTTGAATGGTGGCTGGTTACCTGCCGAAATGTGGCCTATAGATAGACAGTTGAGAATTTGCTGGAGTTTGGCAAATTATGATGATCATGATGGTAACTCAATTATGTTTTGCATAGCTGTGGATCTGCTGGAGAAAATGCTGGTTCTGGACACAGACAAGCGGATTACAGCAGCTGAGGCTCTTGCCCACCCATATTTCGCCCAATACCATGACCCAGATGACGAGCCTGTGGCTGATCCCTACGATCAGAGCTTCGAGAGCCGCGAGCTGGAGATCGAAGAATGGAAACGTAGGTGTAATTGCGACCTGTACAGTGCATGATTGCAACTTAACAAAGATTTTTATAACTGATAGATTAATCAAATAAAAAAAACATATTGTATTATATTAACAGATAACTGATTAATTTATACTATAAATTAAAATCATTTTAATGCTCATAAGTTATCAAAGCCCAAGAGATCTTTAAATCTTTTCATTTTATAATGTATGCAACAAAAATGAGCATTCACATTTTGGTTGCACGTCATAAACATTTACATAATACATCAGGTTATTTGATTTAAAAATATGTATATTTTTCAGTTTTATTAATAATTTCATTCCTAGCACTACAATGTAATCTCAGTGGTGTGAAATACTTTGACACTGATTTAAGTATATTTTAAAGAATACTAAAATAAAAAATGTTGTGAGCTTGTAGATCAGTCTTTTAAAAAATATATTTTTACACAGCATTGTTGTACAATGAAGCTTATAAGGCTTAAGTGTTTAACCAGATTTCTTTCATCTTTTTTATCGTGTGATTTGTTGATAAATAGAAATATCCCCAAAAACACACTTAAAATATTTGATTAAATCGCAAAAAGTAATTGATAGAAAATAATTGATAGTTGCAGCCCTGATTCATATCAGTATATATATATATATTTGTATTTGATGACTTTTCTCTTCCATTCACCAGGACTAACCTATGAGGAGGTGATTAGTTTTGAGCCATCCGCGTTTGATGGAGATGAAATGGAATCATGAGACCTGCCATACACATCCAGCATTTTTAAACCATGTCCAAGATCACCATTAGTGTTACATAAACTTTCAGACAAACATTTCTTTATTTTGTCAGAGTGCCTACAATTCTTAGTCAATCATTTGTATCATCAGTTTCTCCACGTTTGTTTGTAAGGGAAACATACCAAAGTGTGGATAGGAATAGACATTCAAAAAGCTTGACCAATTACTCACTACTATTGTCTGTGAACCACTAATATTAATGGTCTATTGCTGGAAAATGTCACACATCTATTCTAATCTATTTAGCTGAAATAGTTTTATATTCTTTGGAGGTTTTATTAGAATTTGATGACTCATCACTGTGACACTTAGAACATGAGATGCTGAAACGTCCAGAACTAAATAGCTGTGCTATTGCGTGTCATACATTTAGGATTAACTTATGAATAGCTTTAGTATGCATCATTTGATAAGTGGAATATATTAGTTTGCTAGCCACTCACTATGCCAAGCTGTCAATCATAGCACTGTATCACATGTTTGTAAAATGACCATTGAATGATGTGCATCAAAATCCAGAATTTAACTGAGGGCGTAAAGATTGACCTGTAATGGTCCATCTCTGCAGTTAAAGGATTTTGCTGTGTGCTTGTCACCATTACATATATCATAGGAACTGTCTTTAAAAATGGTATTAACTTTGGAGGGCATTTATAATTGTGAGAGAAGTAGGATATACTGTATGTCTGTGTTTTACAGCTTGAAAATATGTACCTATTCTCTGTGTAGATCATTGATCTTTCAATGCTTGCCACACCAATAATCCAAACATGTTTTCTATGTTTCTTTTGCTCTATGAAAAGCACCCTTTCAAGGAGTTTGACATTTTAACTGAAATCAATGCCCTGGGACTCTGATGTTTTGAACACACATATTTTGGCTACATATTTAAATAGGATGAAACAAAAGTCTGAGCCTGTTTGGCCATATGAATACAGTGCCACACTCAACCAGGCACTAAACACCACAAATCTGTTTTTGTGGCTACGCGATCTATTCACATTTTTGTAAATATCTGTTCCATATGTTATTTTTTAATCTTACTTTTGGTGGTTTGTTGTCATTAAGCAATCACTATCAGCATGTACATCCTTTTATGTTTGTGTATGTGTGTGAGCGCGTGTATTTGTGAGTGTGTTTGTATGTATGCAAGGGTTTGTTGGTTTACAATAATTTGAAATGTCACGCTAATAGAATTATTGCTTGGATGCCTAAAAGAATGAGGGATTTATGTATTTATACTGTTGAGGTGGTATTTATAAACAGAGGAGATACTGTTGTTTACCTCAGCAACCAGATGACCCCCCTTTAACTATTTTCAATCCAGCAGATTAACTACTATCATTATCTACCTTTGTTTATTAAAAAATAAAGACTGTTATTTTTAAGCCTTATTGTCTGTTTTATTATATTAATGTATTTTGACAGATGCTCTTATCTAATGTATTTCAGTCTCATTATTCAAACCCATTTAGTAATCATTAGGTGTGTAATTATCATCAGCTCGCATTACCACATGCACTAAATGAGGTTAAGATTAGAACAATTGGATAGGGTATTTGATTTGTAAAAGCAATTACTGCTAGCGCTTGATAGAGGAACTAAAAGCCACTTGAGATGCCCCTTCCTGAGGCGCAACAAAGCCCATTAAAACACGCACACAAAATACAGTATATTTATAAGGCTTTATGTTAAGATCAATAGGTCAGTGGTTCTCAAAGTGGGGTTCAGGTCCCTGAACGGCCTGTAACAGTGTACAAATGGAGTGTGTACAAATGTAACCTTTTTTATTATTATTTGGGGCTTTTTATGCCTTTATTGATACAGTAGATGGACAGGAATCAGGGAGTGACATGCAGCAAAGGCTGCCTGGGTCGAGACCGTGACACGCTGTCAGGCTACTTTGGAGCCTGGGTGCCTGGGTCCATTTTTACACTCATGGGAGACCTTCACGAAAACACCAAGTAGCTACTAACTATGACAGGCTTGGTTCTGGGGCTTGTAAGAAACCTGCCTCAACTATGGGTCCAAATGTTATTTCTGACAGAATACGTCATGAGGACTATGGGGTGCTGTAACAGTTATGACTACAACATTTTGTTATGTCAGGCTTATTTGAATCAAAGAATTGCCATCAAATATACATAACTATGACTTGGTTCTGGAGCTTCTAAGAAACGCTATGCCTCTCATATGCCTCTCATATGGGTCCAAATATAATTCAGACAACATATGAGTAGACTATATCAGATAACAAGTATAAATTTGTATTATTTACTGTACCTAAAGACATGTACAGTATTTTCTGGAGCTTTGTACCCCATGTGTTTCTATAAGATCATATAATGTCTTTCAGTCCAACAATGCAGTTGGACTATTTATTCATTTGATAAAATAAGAAGTCTGTCCGCTTTATTATCCTTATATATTGTATGTGTAAGATTGAGGTCCAACCACACTGATACAATCCCTTGTATGCCCATATATGGAGATCCCTGATGTCATGAATATTAAGCCCATATCTGGGAATTCCCATACAGTATATGGACATACATACATGTGTCAGTCTCATGTGGTCTATGACGTCGTCACGTCAAACATCTATGATGTCAGACATCAGTCATCTCCATATTTGGGAAAATATGGCCACATTTTGTCCAACTCAAACAACCAACCAACAACCAATCTGTGCAATTTTTGGTCAAAGTTGTTCCCATGCCAAAGCGCCAGCTTTGATTGTATTAGTCATTGTATTAGGGATTGTATTACTGTAGTGTGGTTGTGTTAGGGATTCTATTAGTGTGGACAAAGGGTGAGGTCGCGCACATGGGCACGTGCATGCATCCGCCTGGGTGACAGCAGACTGCTGGGCGAGTGCTGGTGCTTTTGCATGATGGGATCAACTTTAACCAAAAAAATGCACAGACCTGGTTGGTTGTTTATGTTGGCCAAAATGTGTCCATATTTTCCCAAATATGGAGATGACTGACTGACATCATAGATGTTTGACGTCATAGACAGAGACAAAATATGTCCATATATGGGCATAAAAGGGATTGTATCAAGGCCCTTTCCCACTGGGTGTGATAAACACCACACAGACAAAGCCGGCATAATTGATGTGCCGACATTTAGTGTCCGGTGGGAATGAGCCTTTTGTGTGATTTCCCTAACAGGGCATCATCTGGGAATGCCCATATATGGACTTATTGAAGTTTTTGGGCCGGGTAGGGCGTAGAATGTATGCTAATTTGTAAGGCCAGAAGGGGCCTCGGGCCAGCCCAGTTAGGGCCAGGCCTTCATTTACAGGCCCATTGAGAACGCTGAGCTGGTTCGAGTCATCATTGTGATGTCAGAACAGGTCAGCTATATCCTTCTGCTGACCTGGTCAAGTCGTCATTGTGATGTCAGAACAGGTCAGTGCAAATTAATTCTGCTTCTATTTCTTACTTTACTTTGTAGCCAAGATTACAAAACATTGACCACTTCAGCCCTGCTCACAATGCAAAAGGTTTTTAAAACATTTGAAAACCTAAAATAGTAGGCTACTTTCTACTTTCGGTTTAAGTACATTTTGATGCCAATATTTTTGGACTAGAGTATTTCTACATTGCAGTATTGATATATTATAAGAAATATATATAATATATATTAATAAGAAATGTGAGTACTTTTTCCATCAGTCCCTGGACATAAACATAAACAGAACGGTCCAGGCATAAATGTGCTGTACCATGATCCAGGTCCAGGCAGGTATTAATGCAAGGTAGGCGGGGACGCTCCGCTTGACGAAAGGGAACGAGCGCGCATGCGTGTTGAAACATTCGACCAACATTTGCTAGTCAAGCTAACGGCTAGCACCGAACCCTGCGACCATGGAGAGAAAAGGTAATCTTTACAGACACTATCTGAACGCCTGTGTATCGTTACCGCGGTGCTCCAGACAACGCGACGAACGCGTGTTGTTATGAATGTTAACGAGTCGTGCCACCGCTCGCTTTCAGGCCAGCGGCGGCGGAGGAATCGAACCGACAACGTCTGTCACGCACTGTTGAGCTGAAGCTAACGTCGGCGTCAATAGAAACAGGATTAGCCAGCCTCGGTCAACATGCAGCTGTAATTCATCACGTATGCAGAAACCGAGTGACAACGTAGTCGTTGCTTTATATGTCGACTGTCTAAACAGCCTGTTAGCTGTACATTTGCCACGTACTAAATGTTAACCCTTTTCTGAGAAAGGTTACCCTGATGTAGCGATAGCTAGCTCAGTGTGCAAAGCTAGCACATCTAGTTGTCTCTGCTTCAGACAAACCATGAACCGTTCGGTAGAGACGGTAACACAGTAATATTGTATAGCACACTGGTTCTCATCTCAAAGTGGGGTCCATGAACCCACAGGGTTCCTTGAGTCAGTTCCGGGTGGTCCCCAGCTAAATGATAGTTAGAAAACCAAATGGACCCTTATGGGTCTGTAACTCAGAGGGTACAGATGTACCCTAACGGTTCCATTTGTACACTCTCAGAGTTAAATTAACATTGATTTTACAATATAGTTTGTGGCTTCAGAGATATAAATGCTATTAAATGGGGGCCCGTAGCCTAAAATGCATGTCAAACTGGCGCTCCTTGAAATTAAAATGGATGGGAATCACTGCTAGAGCCGTAAAAATCTTCTCTTATGGGGGTCCCTGGCATATCTTTTCAAATGGGGGTTCTGCGGGCTAATAACTTTCTGGGGGTCCTTGACTGGCTGCATTGTGCATGGCCAATTATTTAATCATTGAATTAAGTCTGTTTTTCTTTGACAGTGTTGGCACTCCAGGCAAGGAAGAAGAGGGCGAAAGCTAAGAAATCCAGCAAAAAGTGAGTACCGGTAGTTGTTGTTGCCCCAGCTGTGGGTTGTACTTAGTTTGGACCAGGGGTGTCCCACCAAATTCTGGGCCCTGGGTACAAGGATTCAGTGCCGGCCCCCCATTAATGTTCTTCATAGGGGGAGGTGGTTTAACCCATTTAGACTGGGAAGTGGGAACGCATTATTACGCATTATTTTGTGCTTAAACTATAGCAGATATACAAGCTCACAGTGCGGCACTGAGTGCTGTTCTGCGAGCTTGTAGATCTGCTATTTTTGAAAAATCGTTAAAATTTGTGCAAGTCTTTGAATATTTCAAATCCTTCTAAGGTTTTTAGAAAAAACTATGTTTCTGGTGCTCAAACCTTTTCATGTCAAGGACCTCCAAAATGATATGCATTTGGCCACGGACCCCCATCTAAAAATATTAAGTTCCAGTGACACCCCCAGAAGCAAAATTTTAGTTAAAAAGAAATGCATATATTCAAAGATTTGCACAAACTTTCACAACTTTCAAAAATAGCAGATCTACAAGCTTGCAGCAAGTGCCGCGCTGTGAGGTTGTATATCTGCTATTTTTCAGTAGCTAAAGTATGAAATAATTAAGGCCCCTCCACCTTGGGCCCTAGTAACTCAGTCCCACTCCCCCCCCCCCCCCCCTGTGAAGCCCCTCGTTTGGACTGAATGGTTGCACGTCACTGCAGGTGTCCAAAAAAGGACTGGACACACTGGCAGTGTGACATACACGTGCTGTGTGTCCTGTACACAAGTTGTGAGGTCAACGGCTGTGTCTGTAGTAAGATGATCTTTTAGCCTGGCATTGATTTGTCAACGCCAAAGGCTAGTTTGAGGCTTGGCTTTTCTAAGGATACATAATGAAAGAAAGTACAATAATGGCTCATAGGCCATTGATATTCTTTTAGAACATGCACATGTTCAGCTCCTTACTTGAAGGTATAATGCAGTAGAAAGTATAATGTGTGATCGTCTTGGGTGATATAAACTGCTGTTGTGAAAATAGTTCACTAATGATTGCACTGTGGCAATTGGCATTGTTGTCAGAGCTATGAAAATATTCATTTTACGTAACGTTACCCCCTATTGAAATGTAAATCATCAGCACTCAGTGTTTTTGTTTAACATTCTACTATTTATGCCATTGCAGGCATCCTGCAGAGCATTACATAATATACCCAGTGCTATATTTAAAACAAGAGAATGATGAAGCCAGCATCAGCCCACTGAAGCATGACATTTCAATGAAAACAAATTTACCATTACAGATGCATAAACCCTGATGTGTTAACCCGGTGGTGAAACTGACATGGCCGTGCTTTGCTAATTTTGCTTCATTTAGCATTCTCAAGAAATGTGTTATTCTTTTTTTTTTTAACTATAGCTTTTCATGTCATAACCGCTTTCCTACATGTACCGAAAGCCGTAAATTCACTGGCAATTTTCCATATTGGCATAAAGTGGGAACAGGAGCTGGGCTTGATTTCCGTAAAATGTTCCATGAATTCCCCACTCTCAACCTAGTATAATTTACGTAACACTTAACCTGCAACTGAAGTGGGAATGAAAGTAAGTGTCAGTTGACCGTTACTGTATGATGATTTGATTTATGAGCAATTATTTTGTATTTGAACAATTACTTAACCTTTTAAAAATGTTCGAGTCGACTTGAGCACAAGTCAAATTGTGTCGAAAGTTACATAATGTTTAAAATCCCATCCCTAGTAAAATATACTATGCTTGTAAATAAACATTTTGGAGTGAATCTCACTCCAACATTGTGCTTGGCAATGACAACACGGTTGCCTGTTTACATTAGGCTTGTCTCTAAATGTTCACCTATACAAGAATAATGTGGTCAGGTGTAACAAGGATTCACAGATATCTTTTCACATCCACTAACATTGCACCACATTGCAAATTGTCACATGTTATGGATTTACAATGAAAAGATGAGTGCAATGAACATACAGAAGATACGCACCACTAGTCACTGACAGTGGTATGTGCACTGACAGCTAGAAGGCTCTCAGTCATCTTCAATACTTTGGAGTGAAAGGGCAATAGTGAATGAGATGTCACTGGAAATGCCATGTCTGTTGAATCCTCGTAGGAAAAAAATGCTTTATAGAAAGGACAAGGGTGTAAGGGCACGTGAGCAATATAGCTGAGGTGGGATTCGACATGGATAAACTTAAACATAGATACTTCATTGGCCGCTGCTGATGAAGCAGTGCGTCATCACAGCCGCCATATTTTGTAGGGAGAGTAGTGCCTCCTAATGTGTGTATGCTCCATGTATAGTATGTCTAATGAAGCAGGAGGTCTATTTACAATTGAATCACTATAACTTGCTGAATTCTCAATCTTCACACGGTTTGGTAGTTATGTTATGATTAAAAAAAGTATTACAGTTTTCATTAACAACGGTTAACAACTTTATTTTAAATAGATTGTAACAGTAATTGTTATAAAATATGAAAAAGTTTTAATCTCAGGTACTCATTACAACTCTATATATTTCTTGCAGTGGGTTTATGGCAAGCTTCCCTACATAATATGGGGCCGGCGTTGGTCAATGAGACGTCGACATTTTTATGTCTTTGGGATATAGAGCCTAGGACGCTGACATTATTAGCACCTTAATTGATTGATCCACAGGTGCACCTCTTTTGTTTTAGTGTCTTTGCCTGAGATCCTGTGCACAAAATGCATCTGGTATGGTTCAGTACTTATGTTGGCCAAAATGACTACAGTTGCATCCAATGCCGCCCATGTTGTATGCCGAGTACAATCAGTTCTGGAAAAATTCGGGTCAAATTGCAACGGTTTTCTTATCTTTTGCGTGCCTGTCCATCGTGCATGGATCTTACATGAACATGACGCGTGTGCACACCGGTCAACGTTCGCTAAAACAAAAAAATGACAGTGAATTTGAGCTGCCGTTCTCTAGTTGGCCTCAGCAGTGTTTTCAAAGTAAGCAAACAGTAAGAAACAGTACAGGAGAACGGCTTCCTCCGGCCAAAAAATGCGTTTCCGGTTCCGGGTAACCCGCCCAGAACGGAAGCTTTACCTCTATGTTACTTAGTAACACCAGAGCTGCGATCCAATTTTGGATTGTTTTATATCCACAAATTAAAATACAAAAGGTGTAAAAGGCATTTTTTGGCATATGATGCCATTGTCAAAAAAGGCGTAAAAGGCATTTTTGGCAGTAAAAGAGTTGAGATGGAATGAGAAAGATGTGGGTGTGGTGACAGTACAGTATTGCGGGCCACAATCACTATTTGTCAGTTCTGGAGTAGAAGTAGAAAATTACCACAATCCTGGTTGATGCAGCTAACTATTGCGGTGTGCTCATTTAACCCCATGAACCATATTCTGGGGCGAACATTTGGCCAAAATAGCAAGCTCACAACATATTGCAACGCATTGTGAGCTTGTCGATTTTTGGCGAGGATATTTAGTTTAAGGGGGGACTCTAGACCATGGAGTCTACTTTAATGTCTACTTCACATAGATGGTACATTTGTAATAACGAATACACAAGTCCAAGCTACTTAACAAACGGTCAGGAAAGTGTTCTATGGCCTCGAGTCCTGATGAGTTCTCTGATTATTGGCATCAATACGTTTGCCCTGCAGGCAGGCAGCCCATCCGAGAGCTCAGCCGCAACCACAGCCCCAGCCTGAGGCCTGGCCGCAGGAACCAGAGGAAGAGATCCTTGGCTCTGATGATGAGGAGCAGGAGGATCCCAACGACTACTGCAAGGGTGAGAGCCCTGTCTAGCTCACTGTTTCCCCAAATCCTTTTTTAAATATTTTTTAAAATACCCACGCTGTGCCCTTGTAGATCTGCTATTTTCACTAGTTTGGGTCCCGGGCAAACGTCCAATCTCTCTTTTGGCTCTCGATTTAAAAGGTTTGGGAACCACTGGTCTATTTGACTCTACCCTGGCTGTTCCTGTTACTTGGCTGTACATTCAATGATTGTTCTCTCTCTGTTCTCTGTCTAGGTGGTTATCATCATGTGAAAATAGGAGACCTTTTCAATGGAAAATACCATGTGATTCGGAAACTAGGCTGGGGACACTTCTCCACGGTTTGGCTGGCCTGGGACATTCAGTAAGAGCAATTAATTACCCTGTCAGTTTTCTTCTTACATTTTTGTTTACTTTTTTTGTTTGACTCCTGAAGTTTGTAAGGATACAAATTGCTGCCAACTGACACAGTTATTGTTGTTTATGTTCAGTACTTCCTGTATGAAAGTTAACATGCTCTGTGGTTGCAGGGTGAAGCGGTTTGTTGCTATGAAGGTGGTAAAGAGTGCAGAGCACTATACAGAGACAGCGGTGGATGAGATTAAACTCCTTAGATCTGTAAGTAGCTCATATACTGATTACTGAGTGCATTATTAATCTTTTCTTTCATGGGAAACTTGAATAAGAATCACCTTAATCAGCATTGTCTTGCTTGATGATGCCACAGAAGCATTGACAATTTGATTAATTTCATATTACCTAGTGATGTGGTGCAATAACAATTGGACCTCTCATGTAGTGGCATTAAACACTAGACAGTGCAGTTTGTACATTCCCTCCCCATACTGTAATCCAGCTATGTGTTCAAGCAGCATTATTGTACACTGTGTACCTATGACACTGGTCCACTGTCCCATGAGGAAGTGAAACCTGTTCACTCCTAAAACAATGCTCTAGAACATTAAATCATTGTGTATTGTCATAATTCCAGTATTACAGTCTGCTTCATGCTGTTTTATTAAACTTCTTTTCTTTTGTGTCTCTTGTTACTTAGGTAAGAAACTCGGACCCTGATGATCCCAAGAGAGAGATGGTGGTCCAGCTGCTAGATGACTTTAAGATCTCTGGTGTCAATGGAACGCGTATCCTTTATAGCCCCCATTACCTCCTGGTATGTTTTCGGTGACCCAAGTGGAAGATGGGACTCTTGTGAAGAGGAAAAAAAAGTTTGGATTGTTCCTCTCCTTGGTGTCAAATTTAGCTGGAAGCCAGCACACTAGTAACGGTGTAAAACAACAGGTGATGGGGCAACCCAACCATTAACCAGAGAGTGTACTGTACATGCATACAGTATGTTCTGTTAGCTAGGAATACCTGCCTGGAGAAATGGGACCACCACTGATCCAGCTGTCCTCAAAAAACCTAGGCGAAAGATGTAGCTGGTACTTCCCAAGATCATTCAGTGTTCTCACACCTCCCTCTTAACATACTTTCTCTGTGTAATGTCACTTATTCTTGTGAAGGTGAAATAACTTTAGGGCCTCTTGCAACAGAAATATGTGTGGCCTAATTCACTACAAAACACACGAGAAGGACACACTGCAACAAGGCCAAGCTGTTATGCATTCACAGTCTGGCTTCACTTGTATTGACACTTTTTGCCCCCTTGACTGCGTTGTGTCAGATGTGTGCATGGTGTTTGAAGTGCTGGGACATCACCTGCTGAAGTGGATCATCAAGTCTAACTACCAAGGCCTGCCTCTGCCTTGCGTTAAGAGTATTATACGACAGGTAACCTGAAACCACACTTTTAAGTTCTCTGGGGCCAAACAACACTTTCCTCACTCATCAACTGGTAAACATCCAGATTAGGCTGGAGAAAACAGTGCCCATTTATCATCATAATTAAATTGGCCTTTATTATAATAATTGCTTTTCATGTGTTTCTATTTCCATATTTTTTAATCTCCCCTGCAGGAAAAAGTGGTATCTGATCCTAGTTTTTCTTTCTTCTGTCATTTACTTTTATGCTTTATGACTTTGCTTCTGTTTATTAATGATTTATGACTGTGCTTGATGTTCTTTGTTGCTGATAAATCGGGGGATGCTGCACAGCTCGTTGCCACGATGCAAAATTGATTTATTTAAAATGCAGAAACCAACGTTTTTCGTGTGTGTGTGTGTGTGTGTGTGTGTGTGTGTGTGTGTGTGTGTGTGTGTGTGTGTGTGTGTGTGTGTGTGTGTGTGTGTGTGTGTGTGTGTGTGTGTGTGTGTGTGTGTGTGTGTGTGTGTGTGTGTGTGTGTGTGTGTGTGTGTGTGTGTGTGTGTGTGTGTGTGTGTGTGTGTGTGTGTGTGCGCTCCAGGTTCTCCAAGGCTTAGATTACCTTCACACCAAGTGTCAGATCATTCACACAGACATCAAGCCAGAGAACATCCTAATGAGTGTTGATGACCCCTACATCAGGAAAGTGGCTGCAGAGGCTACAGAATGGCAAAAGGCTGGGGCTCCCCCTCCCTCAGGATCAGCAAGTATGGGATCTCTGGATATTAATAATTAACTAGATAACTATTATTCTTGCAGAATAAAAGTATTACTATTTTCCTTTCAATACCGTTATAATCAATATATTTTAGCATCGAATCAATATACCTTTTCCATCGATCAAAAATGGCATAATTTGACTGCTGTAATTACTTTCTACTCAACACTCGGCATGGAGAAAAAATCTAAATGGTAGATTTTAGTCATTAATCTACTGTTAGACGTTAATGATAAATTAAGCAGTGTCGACTATAGGCTTAAATTAGCATCTCTAATGGGATTTTGCTATTGTGTGCATATTCTATACGCACAGTGTGATCAAACTTATCAAAACTAATTTGATGTCATTTCAGTAAGTACAGCACCTGTGCCAAAACAAGTAAGTTCACTCAAGTTATTTAATTAACAATACATCAGCATGTTTACTGTCATTCCTAGTGACTGGGTTTCTAAGTGTTCCTGTCCTTGCTATCGCATTCTGATGCAGACACACAAGATGTCCAAGAACAAAAAGAAAAAGCTAAAGAAGAAGCAGAAACGTCAGGCAGAGCTGCTGGACAAATGCATCATGGACCTGGAGGAGATGGAGAAAGCCCCGGAGATGCGAGAGGAAGAGGAAGATGAAGAGGAGGACCCACAGTCTCCCAAAGCGCGGGCTTGTGCTCCCCTCAGACAGGTGTCCCTACAAGACATTGTTCATGACGAATTGGCAGGTAAGTTAACAGACTAAACTCTTTTTGTCATTTCCGCTTTACTATGATAGCACCGTGAACTGAGAGACGGGAGAGAGGGGCGATGACATGCGTAAGGGTTGATATATCACACATACATATACTTTGTCCCAATGCAGTTTGTGTGAAGTGCAAATGTGAATATATCGGCAATTGACTTGATTTAAATGAAGTGATCCTCAGTGCCACCCTGTGCAACACCCACAGAGTGCAGTGTGAATACAAATATGCGGCTGGGACCAGAGGAGCTGTCAGAGGTGAACTGCAATGGCCTCTCTCATGTGGACGAGGGGGAGGAGAGGCAGGCCCAGCGGAGGGAGCAAGACCAGCACAATGGCAATACAGAACCCACAGAAGAATGCTCCATGCAGGAGGGCCAATGCAATGAGTCCCCTCATTCAATTTGCAATGGTGTGGACTCTCCTGAGCTTGAGGACACTGAGACTGAAGGCAGGGGAGGTGTAGTCAGTGTGGTGACTGACAGCGGGTTTTCAGGTGGGCTGAAACAGGGAGAGCTTGAGCCCAGTCCGTCTCCGGAGGAGAATGAGGCAGAGGAGAGGCCTAACAGTCGATACGATACCCAGGATGGCGTCGGAAATGGTACCTGACCTTCTACTGTTAGACCTTCTAACAATTGAATTTATATGCTAGTTGTTAAGACTTAAAGGTCTTCGAGGGATTTTAATGACCGAGTGAACTATGAAATATTGATGTTTTAATGAAGTCCTGAAGTCCTCCTTTTATATATGTTTCAGTCTCTACTCATTTCTCTCTCTTTCTTTCTGTCTCTCACCTTGCCTGGTGGCACAGCCAAGCTTGGAGCAGGAGCCTTGCTCATCAACCCCCTTGAGCCGCTCAATGCAGACAAAATCAAGGTCAAGATTGCAGACCTTGGGAATGCCTGCTGGGTGGTGAGTTGGCTGCTAATGACCTGAGGGATAAGTACGTGATTAGAGACCTTCCCGCTAGTGACACGTTCACTGTCTTTTACCTGCCTCAATAAATAGATAGACGGGGTCTGCATCTGATTAGGTGTATTAATTATGTGGTTCTTGAGTTGCACAGTTACTATGGGAGTATTGTGTATTGCAATTTAAGTTTGTTAACCTCGCGTTATTAGACTTTCCACCTCGGAGGATGGCTATGCCGTATCAAGGGTTTTATTGAGTATGCCCTAAAATGATGATTCCCTTGAACACATTATTTTGGGTTAAAACTGGTTCCGATTTGGTTGTTCCGGCCAAATGTAGTCCCTCTGACTAGAACATGATCGCGATTTATTTCCGCTTCCGACCGGATCAGAAACCCCAAAATGGTAGTGACCCCAGGCTAGAAGTTTGCTAACCTCTAGTTGGTCATGTGGCAGGGTGTAGACAAGCACGTGTCTCCTCCGATACACATGAAGTTGCCAGATGCTTTTCCTGTGACGGCTCCATGTTTATCGATAAACATGTTTTTAATGATGCATGTTGTGTTGATACCCCGCAAACTAAATAGTGCTCCTTTAATGCGATAAATGGGAGATGGACTTTTTAGGAATTAGGGATGAGGCCGAATATTCGGCACCGAAAATTTTCGGCCGAAAATGGCTAAAAATGCATTTTCGGTTTTCGGCTGGATAGCTTTTAAAACCGAATAGTTGAGCACCGAATAGTGTGAAGGACAGGGTCAGGGGTCCTCAATAGGCGGACCGCAGTCCATGTCCGGACCGCGGCACATTTCTGAGAAATCTCCGCACAGTTGTATCTGACGATCGGACTGACTGTGTGTGATGTGTGTTTGTGTGTGCGTGGGTGTGTATGTGCTGATTGTGCTCATTCGCTCAAACACATACACAGGCTCACAAGACACACCCCTACGCCAATTTGCAAGCCCACAAAGCGTCGCGGGTGCAACGTGCTGTGGGCTTGTAGATCAAAGGTTTTCCTTCCCTCCGAGTCTCCGACGCAGTCTGCTCTCCATGCTGCTCCCCCCCCTCCCCTCTCCTCTCCTCTCCACACACTCATGCCGCTCGCTGCCTTAAAAAAGTTGCTAAAACCTCTTGGAAACCATTGCTCCCACTAGATTAATAACTTAGAGATCTTCTACCTTTGGCTGTTCAATTGGAGAGGACAACAGCAACACATTAATATCCACGATGTAAGGCTCCAACTGCTTGCATTAGACGAGAAATGGTCGCGAAACTCGCGATGCGTGATCATGCGTCTTTAACAATGTGATGTGTCGTCGCATATTATTGCCAGCTATCCTAGGCTGTGTTAGGTTAATAACTATGACTCGTTGACCCTGATTTGACTGGTCATTTGACATAGTCAATCAGCACAGTCAGTCTGGCTTGTGCAGTACGTGTGTCAACTAACTGAATGTCAAGTAATCCTCTCCCCCTCACGCTAAGTTCCACTTTATTTTCCATTCTGAACGACAAGCCTAATATTGCATTTATGCTCTTTAGTTTCCAATAATTAAACTATAAGCCAGTGTTTTATTGCTACACAATAAATGTAAATAATGTAGCCTACTCTACATGCATAAATAATTATCCATTCATCCATCCATCCATCTTCAACCGCTTATCCAGCATCAGGTAGCAGGGGTAACAGTTCCAACTGAGATTTCCAAAGTTCCAAATAATAATAATAATAATTAAAATAAACAATTCTAATGATTATAATAAACATACATACATACAGTACATACTGTATAAATGTATCCGCCTTATTTCGCCTTCGCCTTTTTTTCGGACCTGGACCTGTTTCAAAAAAATATTTCTGGACCTTCAAGATTTGTATTTGAGGACCCCTGGGCCCTAGATCATTTTGCAACATACAGTATGTGCATTTGTTGTTGAAGGCCTGGCTGTTACAGCCCTTGTGTTTACAATAATATTTT
This sequence comes from Nannobrachium achirus, assembly GCF_963921795.1. Taxonomy (NCBI): domain Eukaryota; kingdom Metazoa; phylum Chordata; class Actinopteri; order Myctophiformes; family Myctophidae; genus Nannobrachium; species Nannobrachium achirus. The sequence continues at coordinate 30,413,407 of NC_137818.1, read as the reverse complement.
GTTGTAGGCCTAGATCATTCTGCAGTTTTAAGCACCTTGTTCTGATGCACTTTTATCTCTGTAGGATACTACAGAAATAGTTGCACTATTTTGACTTTGTTTTATGCTAACATTGCAAAGAGAAAATATTTTATTTTGTTATGTGTGCATTCAAAAGTGAGAAATAAATGTTTTATGGAACCATATGGTGATTATTATTTAAGTTAGGGTTTGCCATAATCAGGTAGCTTTACAACAAAGGTACAGCAATGGTACAAACATTTATTATACAAAATAAATTATATACATGTATTATTCGGCTATTCGGTATTCGGTATTCGGTGGAATGTTTCCAGTATTCGGTATTCGGTTTCGGCCAAGAATTTTGCTTTCGGCCCATCCCTATTAGGAATGAATGAGTTTGAACGGTCTGTGTATTTTTTGGCCATTTGAATTCAGATTTTACATTTGACAAATGAAAATAGGAAAGTGGTCCAAAAGTCCGTCTTCTGAATTTTTATTTCCTATTTTAGAAATGAAAATCGGAAAAAGGTCAGTTTTCTAAATACTGTTTAGAAATGGTTAAATAAAACTTAGAAATTGGTATTGTAAAACGAATTGAACTCAAGTTGAACGCGTGGGCATGTTGCTCTGTTTAAATAGGGCTGTTTACATGCAGCTGTTTGCTCATTTACAATTTAGGCATTTTAGGCAGACGCACTTATCTAGAGCGACTTACTATAAGCATGATAAGCACATACATCAATACTTGAACGCTGGTTTTGTTCAGCAGGTATTATTGAGGATAATGGTTTGTGTGTTTTACTCCCACAGCACAAGCACTTTACAGAGGACATCCAGACACGACAGTACCGCTCCTTAGAGGTGCTTATCGGCTCTGGATACAGCACACCTGCAGATATATGGAGCACTGCTTGCATGGTGAGCTTGGCATTCAGTCTGCTCATTTGGATCACAATCTAACATTTTAGAAATTTTCCTATGGCTAAGATTGTTCAGTATATTCTGAAAATTGTAAGGACCTGAGTGACACCGGGAGAGAGGGATATTGGTGATAGTAGAACTGTTGTGACTGCAGTAGATATTGTTCCCAATGCACACTGCAGTGTCTGTATCCGGTAATTATGTCCCTGTTTATCCCTGCTGTCTCCTCAGGCTTTTGAGCTGGCCACAGGGGACTACTTATTTGAACCGCATTCAGGAGAAGATTATTCCAGAGATGAAGGTACTGCTGCTGCTTTTCCTGTCCGCTCTCTCCTTTTAAAATTGTCATAATTTGAACAGCATTAGCTCTTTCTATTGTGGTTTTCTTATTGATGTGGAAAGTGGAAAGATTACAGCAAAGAGCTATATTCACTTGTCAGTCACTTTTAACCATAATGCCTACTGTAAAGGCTCGATGCAAATCTTAAACGGGTTTTCCTTTCTAATTGACTGTCATTGCTATTTTGGTATTGTCTCAGAATATTTTTAAATAGTCCAAGTCTTTTGCAGTGGGCATTGCAGTTACTGTATGTTCTTGACAGCACATCACTGCACTGTTTGACAGTACAGTAATATGCTTGCTCTAATTTATTTTCCCATTTCTATTCCTTTTCACAATAATGAATAATGCACATTTGATTGAGTTTTGATTGGTAGTTCTTTTTGTTTTAGGGGGAAAAAAGAAATAATTTTATATATATATATATATATATATATATATATATATATATATATATATATATATATATATATATATATACCGGTGTATATATAATTTATTCACACAACACATTTATTCACACAACACAAGCCTAATCATGTCATGTAAAGTACCACCTCTATTCCTGTGTCTATTCCCCCTCTAACTCACAGTGCCACATTTCTGTCACTGCTGAAGATGCTGATCCACCTCCATCTCCCCCCTTCACTTTCTCTTCACCTCTTCTCATCCCCTTCACACTCCTGCACCTCCCCTCTGCTGCTAGACCTATCACAATTGCTATATAATCGCATGATGGCAATTCTTTTTACATAACACATCAAATAGTTGCTGGCACGTTGTGAATTTATAGATCTGCTATTTTCACTATTTTTGGAATGGCATATATCGTTGCTATGTGACATGTTGTGAGATTGTAGATGTCATTTTCTTTTTCTTTCTTTTTCTTTTTTTGCTATAAGTTATGTTAGTTTTGTTTAGTTAAACATATATCTGCCCTGTGCAGTTCTTCTTTACAAAGCCTAAATGCCAATGTTAAATTCCAAAAACACAATTAAATTATTAATTGTAATTATTAGGCTATTAATTGTCAACTAAAGTTTTGTGATTGTGACGGACGGCCCTACCTTAAACTGCCTCTGCTGCTGAGTCCTGTGTACAGGCTTGATTGGGATGGGGCACGTCAGCTATCTGCTGAGATGTAGCCTTCAGCTAATTGGCACTCCTTGCACTTTCCACCTTTTTTCATGTATTCTACTTGAACTCCTCACCTTCTTTTTTCCCCTTTTTTGGGGGGTTAATATTCTGCTGGTGGTTCTGCCGTTGCAGTACTGCAACTTAATTAGGTTACAGGCCTGTACCTTAACTTGGCAGGTGTCGTCACTATTAAATCTACCATCCTCTTTTTTTAATGTCGGCATGACGGCTTAGGGATGTGGCTCTGAAATGATCCGTTATTATTTTTTAAGATTTCTTTTTGGGCTTTTATGCCTTTATTGATGGGACAGTAGTGACAGGAAATGGAGGGAGAGATGGGGAGTGACACGCTGCAAAGGCTATCCAGATCGGGAATCGAACCGGCGACGCCGCCCGGCATCCAAGCCTTTGTGGCAATGCCTATGTGGTATGCGCCTGGACCAGTAGCCCAGCGGGCACCCCCCAGTTACTGATTTCAGTTACTGATGGCAACTAATAGTGTAAAAGCGATAGGCTTATGGGCTCCACTCTATCCTATGAGGGCTGCTGGTGAAACTAGACAACAGGGGCATTTCTTCCCAATAGACCATGGACAGCCATTTGGGATGAATATTAGTAGGAAAATGTATCTAGATGTTATTTAGTGCAACGTTGTCCTTTAACTACAACATTATAGTTATAGCTGATAACAAACATTCTAGACTGTATTTATTTGTATGGCTCTCATGGTGGTTTACCCCTGCTCGTTTCCTTAATTCAAACTTTTTGCATCTTACTGGCTTATGATATTGTCATGTACTAACATACATTACCCAAGTGTAGCTGCGACTGTCTGTGAAAACACTGTGGTCTTCCCAAGCAAAGCATGTCATACTAGGCTGTCATTCTCCATTTGTTAATATGTTGTTCTACATGGCTCTGTTGTGCTCTTTTCTTCCACTTCACCTTACTCTTTCTTTCTGTTTTTTTTTTCTCCCAATACCGTTTCTTTACCACTTCAACCACTCCTTGTTCTGTTCTCATTCTACTCCTGATGTGCCTAATCTCCAGATCACCTTGCTCTCATTATTGAGTTGATGGGTAAAATCCCGCGCCACTATTCTCTGAGTGGGAAATTCTCACAGGAATACTTCGATAAGAGAGGTACGCCACCCTGTGTGTGTGTGGCCTGCTCTGGGAACAGTTGGGAAGAAGGCCGGATAGGGATGGGCGATGAGCCCCTGACAGCACTCTTTACACCTGCCAAACCTGTTGGCGTGTGTTCAGGCCCAAAAAGTAAAGAACCGACCAACACATGTATTTTACTGCAGAGATCATCAACAAACTTTTGCTGGAGTCTCAGTCCTGCTTGATTTAAAAGCATAAACCGCATCTCACTAATGAATTTAAGCAACAAGAGCCCCAGCTGTAGTTGATTTTGAGCTGACATGTACAGATAATGATTTTAATGCTGACTTTGGTCCAGAGTTTGTTTAAAAGTTTAGCTTTTAGTTTTAATTATCGTTTTTATCTGTAGGACATAAACAGAAAGCGATCTACTAAATGATAAACAGTCCTTCATTTGTAGAAGGTACACATACACTGTAAAGTCCTGAGTGTTAATTAAACTATTGTGTACAAATGTAACCAAATTGACTTGTAAGCGCCCATTTGGTTACATTTGTATACTCTTGAGTTACAAAGGGATAATAAATTGGCACTGAGGTTTTTACTGTATAGTACTATCTGATGTTTTTCACCAGGCGTAGTTGGAACACTACTCATACTGTTGTTGAAAGCAAACATACCTTATGATTCAACCACCTCTTGCTTTCTGCCTCACAAGATTGGAATTTGGAATATAATAGGCCCATCACTAGTAGGCAGCTAGGCTTATCACATATTCGAGTGGATATCTGCCATCCTTCTTCGGTCACAGTGGAACTGGGACTATTTTCTAGGCCATTTATTTTTTGAATTATTTTTCTGTGTGATAGGAGAGGAACATTTATCTCTGTCTCAGAGGATTATTGTGGTGGAAGCAGCAACCATTTAGCTCAGGACTTCCTGAAATGCATAGCAAGACTATTGTTGTTGCTCTCTGCAGGATATGAAAACTAGTGTTTTGATAACGATGGCTCCCATGGCAGAACATAAATTATGCATTCCTCCCCCCCTCACCTAGTTTAGTTTGAGATGCACAGGGAAGACCACGGCATCCACTGCGGTGTCTGGTGGCCTGATTCTTCCCCACTAGATTTTCCCCGTGAGTGCTGTCAGCCTGAACCCTCTCCCTCGTGGCCTTCCTCCTACTCACCCAGGGTGGGTCAGTGATTGACACACTGTCTGATGAATCTGTTGTTTGTTTCGTTTGTCTCTCTTGCCTTTTGTTGCCATATGCCGGGCGGTTCTGCCCGTGTAGACCACATAGCGTTGATCATTGAGCTTCTGGGGAGTGTCCCTCGCAAACTCATTATGACGGGCAAATATTCCAAGGACTTTTTCACCAAGAAAGGTAAAAGGGGTTTTTGAAGTTTCATAGATCATTAGTTGCTGCTGAAATATTATCGATGTCTCTATTAATTATCAATATCTTATGTCTTTAACCCATACACTGTAGATGGCTTGATGCCACACCGCTGTTAATATTTGAAGTGTTTCATACATGCACATACCTTGGGTAACATTATGCATGATGATTTATAGTGAATAATAATGGATGAGGTGGAGGTAAAGAACTCCTGCCAAGTCTGTTATTTTCCTAAATCAAAAAACCCTTGGTGTGCATTATCATATTTATACCATGGCCACATAACATCAGAAGAAAAAAATAATACTTTGAGGTAAACCGCAAACCAGTGGTGTTTTATTGGCAATGTTTAACTGTTTATTACTGTTATTGTTATATGCAGTTTAATATTTTGAGAGAAGAGTGATTAAATAGTTGAATTGGACTATTGTTTGATGCATCCCAATATCATAAAGTTTTTAGGGGCCCCTTAAAACTACTTGAGGCCCTGAGGCTACTGACATATCGGAGACCCTCCACAAACCCTGAGCTCCTGCTAAACTATATATACAGCGATGGCACAAATAATTGGTTCATAAAAGTAAAAAGGACTTGGTCTGGATAATTAACAAGATGCATGCACGTTAAAATTAAAATCAAATCAATATAAAATGGAAGAATAGACTGTCAATCCACATGATAATCCACAGATGTAATTGTCAGTAAAGTAAGATGCTACAGTACCTTGAGATACAAAACCACTCTCTGGACACATTGACATGTCTCTTTGAGAAGTATCTCTTATTTGGTTTATACTGCTGATCAGAAGCAGAAAAGTCTTGAAGTTTGATTCTGGCAGGATTCGACCCCATGTACCCCATGTTGGTCTAACTCTAAACTATTGGCCTGAGTCAGTACTGTAGGGGTCTAATATGTCTTTTACTGGCAGTTCTCCTCCAGTTGACTAAACCCCTCTTCCTCCGCAGAAGGGAAAGAAATATATATTTTAATTTCTAATATAAATTATATTTAAATCAATGTTAAGCTCATGTATCATGATCCTTGGAGGCCCAGGACTTGAGCCCTGGTAAGCCTGTGCATTAGGGTGCCTGTCTGTAAACCTGCTTGACAATAAAAGATGAGTCGTTTCTGTGGCCGTGGTACAAATCTGGCTAACATACTGTGGTTTACATGTAAATGCTTACATTGATTTAATTAAATGACTCGACAGAATGCCCTTGTTGCTGAATGTCGTTGATTATCAATGTGTGTACAACACTAACACACACTAATGTTCCCAAATGATTACAGCAATCACAACTAGCTATTGTCAGTCCTGTAAAACTCTTAGCCTGATTATCTTAATCAAAGTAAGGTCATAAATTATCAGCATAAACTGATAAAACATGTTGATTGCTTCAATCTCTTGGTTTATTTTTTGAAGACCTATAATTTTAGTCTCTCCCCCCTTACCAAGTCTCAGAATAGGTCAGGAGACAACATACCTACACTCAGTGGCTGTGAATCACAAAGCTACTTCCATACCGGAATAAAAAAGAATCATGCTTGTATGTATTCTAAAAACACAAATTATAGGATCATTTCCATTTAATTTGTCTAATCTCGAGGAAGATTGTGTCACATCCCCACGACCCCAATTATAAAATGGGAACTTCAGACCATGAACCAAATAGTTAAAATCAAACCGTCTCCTTAACCTTAATCAATAATTAGAGTATTGCTTTCATGCAAACATACCACGTTGCCGTTGTTTTTGCTATGAACCTATGGTAGTGATGCTGAGCAATGGGATTGACTGCCGTTGTCCACGCAGGGGATCTGAAACACATCACAAAGCTGAAGCCGTGGGGGCTGCTCGAGGTGCTGGTCGATAAGTACGAGTGGCCGCGCGAAGAAGCGGAGTGCTTTGCAGATTTCCTGCTTCCCATGCTGGACCTCATCCCTGAGAAGAGAGCCACGGCAACAGAGTGCCTACGTCACCCCTGGCTCACATTCTAGTGCTACCTTCTGACCACTGCACATCCTTTTCTTCCTTTCTACCCTCCCTTCTCTTTCTCTCTCTCACCCTCCCTCTTTCTCTCTCCAGAGACTGCAACAGATCACTTTCCAGTTTGGGCATATCTGAATATTTATTTCTCTTTTATTTTTTATTTTTGATTCATTGTTTCTTTTTTTAATCTTATTTCTTACAATGTTCTTGTCATTGAGGTAATTACTTCTATGTATGTTCGCTTTGTATTTGTTGGCTCCTCTCTCCCTTTCTCTGTCCCTTTGTGCTGATGACGTTAAAGAGTCCAGTGGGGTTGTATTTCTTTGTTATACTGGCTCAAACTGCTGTGCTCCGTTCACTCACCTGTTAAGCAAAGCCCCACCCCAAACCCACCCCATCTTTTGTAATGCTAGCGACTCGTCCTTGTTTGGTTTCACTCCTGCACTAAACCCCAAACAAATCAAGGATATGTAGCATCTATTGCTGAGTTTTGTCTCCATTAAAAAGTCTTGATATCCACTTTCTTCCTCTTATAGACTTAATTAGTGCTGTGTTCTCTTTGTTTATACATTGTTTTTAGATTGTTACATCTCCCCAGGCATCATTTTTGTATTAGGGTAGTATTAGGAAGTTGCACATTGGGCTGGCAGATTTAGACTGGGTGTAGCAGTGCGTAGCAGTGCGCGTCAGAATCACATGAATGGTTTACTATCGTGACATCCAGAGCTCTCTGATGCATTAAGTCATGTAGAGTAGACATAGTGGAAGTCATTGTCACCTGATATTTAGTACTATCAATCGGTTGTAAGGAAGATCTTTCATTGTCATGGGAGGCTGGTATTCTCATACACTCTGCGTTTCAGGAATATAATGTTTGGGAAGGTTTCAACAAGTTGTCATGTTAAGAAGCCCAATTTAAAGGGAAAAACGTTAAAATAAACTGTGTCTGTATATACCTGTACCAAAGAGTTTGCCTTGTTATGTATATTACAGCTGTGTACAGTTTTTAACAAAAATTACAAATGTCTTAGCTAAGGTTATTTAGCTGGGTAGTAATGTTTTAATAAAGCATTTGGAGGAAGTGTGCAAGCTCATTTGTTTGTATGGCCAACTGTTCAATACTTTAACCATATTGTTTCCATAGAAATAGTGAGCTCTGATGTTTATATAATGGTGTCCTAAATTTATCATGTCAAATTATGTGTATAGGCCAGGGTGTTAAGTGTACAGTATGCTATTTGCATTACTTTCAAAGGTTAAGAGCATTTAGAGATGCGTTAATTTACAGGACTTGTACCACACCATACAATAAAACCGATGTCCATACTATGGAATGTACCACACCATACAATAAAACAGACGTTCATACTATATGTACGTGTATGTGTTAGTCCAGTTTTTGTCACTCAAGTTGACTGGCTGTCACAGCAAAATGCATTGTACAATAGGATGTACATGTCAAATGTATAGTATAAAACTGCACCAGCGTATTATTGTATTTTATTAAAAGGAAGCTTTCAAATGAAAGCATTCAGCTCTGTGGAAATGGCACCATAACCATAAAGAATGCTTGTGTTGATATTTAAATGTCAGGATGGCCAGATTCCCAGGCTTGTATCCCATTGTATTACTTCTGTTCTTGATCTGTAATAGGAGAAAAACTGCATTAATGGATTGTTAAATTCAATAAGTATTAGTTCTTTGTTCGCATTAGCTCTTAAATTATTAAAATTGCTCTCTTTACCCCCAATCCTTAGTTTCATAGCGCCCAGACTTCTTTAATGCCACGTTTAACACTAAACAGCCACCAGAAGCACCTACATTTAATCGATCAAGCTCAAGGCATCAAGTTGAGTCTTCTAAACTATGTACAATGGGTAAGCAGGTTCACATTCAACATATCTGTTGCCACAATTAGAAACTTTGACCACATCCTATCACTCTTTTAAAGAGTTCCTGTACCTGAACCACGGACAAGCTCTTACCCCCTTCTCCTGCTCCCTCTACTTACAAGTCATCTGGCAGCAGCTTGTCATGCCGGTTGCCCAGGGTGAAGGCAAGAAAAGCCAGGAGGACTGCATCCAAGATGCTGATAATGGCGAGGATGTACTGTAGGCCCAGCGCACCGTACAGTTCCCCAGAGTGTACTTGTCCGTCCGCTGGCCGCACATTCTCTTCACCGGTTCGGCATCCCAGCCAAGGCTGGTGGGGAAGTAAAGCCTGATTTATACTAATTGCATGCCAGTGTTGCGCACCATAGATCGCTACAAGCTTGTTTTATTACAAAAGTAGCAGCCTACCGGTGTGTGTGTTTATATACTATATATATATATATATATATATATATATATATATATATATATATATATATATATATATATCAGCTGTTTAAGTGGGCACCTAAACATTGTGGGCACCTCAATGTAGTTTGTTTTCTCCCAAAAGGTAGTCTGAAATAATGTAAAGTACATGATTTGAACATGCAGGGAACATTACCTAGATTTACCCTTCAACTTCTTGTTTGTCCCAAATGACTGGCTAATGGCTATGCAGGCTTAGTACTTGTAGAAAATTAGGCCTTAACCCATTTAGGCCTAACCTATAGAATAGGGCTAAATCAGAAATTAGCCTACAAAACAAATATGTTGCTACATACTGTACATGTACTGTAAGCCCCTCCCAAACAGCAAAATGTGTTCCCGGCCTGAAATAAAGGGTGCCCAGAGATGTCGGTTGCCCACTCTTCTGGTTGGTGTTTTTTCTGTGTCTGTCTAGCAACAAACCATCACCCAATACTGAATCATGTTACATCATAACCAATCTGTTATTTGAGGTGTTACTATCAGAGTGGAAACAGGATCTCTTGGCTTCTAGAGTGCGGTTGACAGAACTACACACCCTCTGGACACAGGCCACTCCTGAAACTAAAGAGGTGTGGGTCACTGTAGTGCCCAACTGGAGAGAGAGAGAGAGTGTGCGTGTGTGTGTGTGTGTGTGTGTGTGTGTGTGTGTGCGCGCGTGTGCGTGCGTGCATGCGTGCGTGCGTGCGTCTCTAAATCTGCATATTGTCATTGTTTTGCAATTCTTTGATTGTAAAAGAAGTTACCTTAAAGGACAACTCTGCACTAAATAACATAGAGGCTCATTTTCCTCCTTTATTGATCCCAAATGACTATTGGGTCTATTAGGCAGAAATGCCCCTGTTGTCCAGTTTCCCCAGCAAAACGCAGCAGCCCTCATAGCATAGAGTGGAGCCCATAATAAGCCTATCTATCGCTTTTAAACTATTTGTCAGTAAGGGCGAGCTGGAAAAGTGCCATTTGGCATATGCCAGGCAAGTGCCTTTTCCCAAAGTGGCATATGCCTATGCCAAGTCCCGTAAAAGACGCACTTGGATTGGCCAGTACAGTCACTTTGGCAGAATGTTCACCCCAAAACATGATTTATGAGACTGGCGGCTCATGTGGGACAACCAAGGCACACATAGACATCAAAGGGGGCTTGAGCTCCTGCCCTTTTATCCATCTGTAAAAAGTGCCCTCTGCAGAACATGAATGTAGTTTTTGCGGTTGAAATAAATGCAAATGCCCCTTTTCCATGCCATACCTGAAGGCAGCATTCAAGAGAATTACCTTGTCCAAAACTCTTCTGAACTTGAATGCACAATCTTATGTTGAAAAAACTGCCCTCTCTGTGTGGGGAAATCTCGCTTTTGCGAACGCCCATCATTTCGACCCGAGGGTTAGCGACTCACTCCACGGAGATTACGGTTAGGGTGAGGGTTAGAGTCGGGTGTCGAAAAGATAACATGTAGTAACAGCGACACGCTCCCCTCTGTATAGAAGTCCAGGAGAAGTCTGTGGAGTTTGCATGTTCTCCCCGTGTCTCCTAGGGTAGATACCCTCACAAAAACATGCAGTAATCCTGGTCTCTATAATGCCTCCCCCTGGCCAGCCGGGCGCCTGATGGAGGGGAATGGAACTGGTTGGAATAACGTGTTCCTTCCACGCGCTACGTCCAACCGGGGAAGCTCCCCCTGTCAGGTGATAAGAAGCGGCCTGCTCACTCCTCATGCATTGAAGGAAGCATGAGCTCAGTTCGGGGCCCTCCCCAGGTTGGCAGAGGGAGAGTAGAGCCCAGGATTACAGCTTAGGCAATTGGCACCGGGTGAAAAAATGGGTTACAAAAATCGTGGGATAAAAGTTTAAGAAAAAAAAAAAAAAAAAAAGTAGTCCATGCCGTTACACCACATCTCCAGTATTGACTTGATTATGCTTAGTTCAGTGTGGTATCAAGTAGCATTTTGAGCTGGGAGGTGTGCTTGCTTTCACCAAAAGGCCCTTTTAGAGATTTCAGCCCCTGCCTCTCTAACATTCTCTGCACGTCCCTGCAAGGCATGGATGTGTTTGTAATGACAACTAGTAACACATTCATGGAAAAGAAAAAAACACATTTGACTGCAACAAATAGTGTAAAAGCGATAGGCTTATGGACTCCACTCTATGCTATGAGGCCTGCTGGGTTCTGCCGGGGACACTGGACAACATGGGCATTTCTGCCTAATAGACCCCATGGACAGCTCATTTGGGATCAATAGAAGTAGGAAAATGAGCCTAGATTTTATTTAGTCTGAGTATACAAAACCCGTGGATAAATCAACATTTAAGATTTTACAGTGTATAAATGCCATATTTACAAGACCTGCCATTCTATATTTTCAAATAATCCCGCTGTGATTGATCGTTCATATTGGCATATTCATTTGGATCATAGGGTTAGGGAGTCAGGGACTGACCCTACAGTATATGTGTAGCCTACTAGTCTTAATTTGCATTGTGTAGCCTACCCTACATGTTTTGTGAACTTCTTTCCCTGGCTTACATTAGAACATGATTGTCTTTCAATTTACCTGCGTGTGTCTTGCCTCGACAGTCAATGGAAGATTCGATCACTGACACGGTGTGACACCTCTTGTTGCCTTTATGCAAAAGACCCCTATTGTGTTAACCTATATAGCTTATTGCATCAGGTGGCAATTCCTAAAATAATTTCTTAAAATGTATTATTTTGGTTCCATGTACCTAGGCTACTCATTTCGTGTGAGCCACACATTTCGGCCGGTTCTGTTGAATTTCATGATATGGTGTTCCCTCTGCTCTCTCTTATGCCAGTTACATTCAAGAACAAATCTTGTAGACCAGCCCTGCGCTGCAGAAGAAAAACAAACTGAAGCAGAACATAGAGCCCACGATCAGCAGCATGGAGGTGCCCACCATGAACATAGCCGTCCGGAAAGCTCCCGAAGGTATGCTGGCGAAGTCCAGAGCACTGCCCTTGCAGGTCAGTTCCGAGGTCAGGGCATTGCCGATGCAGTACGTGAAAGAGGCCAAACTAGCCTTCCTGCAGAGTGTTCACGCTGTCGCCTATCCAGTAAGGCTGAATGAAGACCACAACGGTGATGATGGCAAAACAAATAGTGAAAACGGCCCACTTGACACCAAGGGCGCGAGAATTCCTCACATAATTGGTGTGATAGATTTGAGCAGCTTCTAAGGCTGTTATCAAGTTGGTTGTCATCTTCGGTGACTATTGAGTAGCCCCAATAAACCTTTTCTTTAAATAATAAAGTTAAAATGTAAACATATCACTTGCTAATCGTACTAGAAAACCACCACGTTTTCCATAATAAAGCCCCGACTTTTGCAACGCGGCCCCTGGCAGCTTTGCTTCGGGCTGGGTCAGGAGTTAGTGAAGTTTCAGCACCCTGGACAGCAACCTCTCCCCTTTAGATGACGTAGCTGATTCAGAGGTTGTGGACTGTAGCCTTCTGGAGCTCCAGTCTGACTGACAGTGGTGTAAAGTAACTAAGAACATTTACTTAAGTACAATTTTGAGGTATTTGTACTTTACTGGAGTATTTCCAATTTCCAATACTTCTACTTCTACCCCACCACATCTCGGATCCAAACATTGTAGGCCTACTTTTATTCCACTACATTTATTTGAAAACGTAAGTTACTAGTTACTTTGTTTGTAGATCTTGGTTATTATTACGAAAACATACATTAACCACTTCAGCCCTAATACATTTGGGAACTTGTAGATCTGCTATTTTCAAAAGGTTTGTATATATTTGAAGACTTGAAATGGGACATTCTGCATTTTACTTTTTGTATTTTTACTTTTGTACTTTTACTCAAGGACATTTTTAATGATTTTACTTGTAACTTGTAACTTGTACTTGAGTATTTCTATATTGCAGTATTGATACTAAGTAAAAGAATCTAGTACTTTTTCCACCACTGGCAACTGACTATATGGTAGTTACTGGTAGGCAGGCTACTGTACCATAAAATGATCTGTATTTTGGGGGAAGAAAGGAAAAACAAAAATGGATTGGTATAGTAAGTTTATACTACTTTTATGAGGGTGACCTTATTGATTGGGATTGGAGCTATGTTTGACAAGGTGTTAGATAAAGTGCATGCCAAGAAAGGTGTTATATGATGAATTATTCAGTGAAAGAAGATGAGGTTGTAAGGTGAAATCCGTGACTGCAATGATAATCCATTCACAGGCAGTTGCACCCAAGCACGCGCGCGCACACACGTACACAAAAAGTTCAAATAACAGTCATTTCCCTTTTGTTTCACTCATACAATTAAACTATTCACCCAAACTATTCATTCAACATTTGTCGAGGAATCAGTGATAACAGTAATAAAACAAATGTTCTGAGTCTTGCATAAACCCCATTATACAGGGATGTAATTAAAAAATAATTTGATTTTAGGCTATGTAAGTGATTGAAGCCTCCCTGCATTAAAATTGTCTATCATGTCTGTTTTTAGAGATGCATGACAAAAAAAGACCAAAGTTAGGCGTAAATCTTTAATGAGATAAGCAAAAAGGTTGTCTACTTTACATAATGTGGGGGAGATGGGATAAAAACACTTACAAGTATGTAAAATTAAAAGCACGCAGTAAAAGAAAGAAAATACTATAAATACAATTATTAAAGCCTCTCTATGTAACCTTTTTAACGATTTGTCCAATCTGTATGGTATAGTGTAATCAAACATATAATTTTCCAAACTCACTCACGCTCTAACGCTCACGCTTATCTACGTTTATCTATTCACTCGCTTCAGCAACTGATCCCAAAGTTCACATGGTATTGGCCATTAGCATTATACCAACGCTGACGGAGCCCGAATTTCATTTCTCCTAAATTAAAGCTGTTTATTAGCGTTTTCTTAGCCTGTTGTCAGGGTTACGGTCCGTTCCTCCAGGCCATGGGATCTGTAGCCCCACACACACACCCCCCCCTCTCTCTCTCTCTCTCTCTCTCTCTCTCTCTCTCTCTCTCTCTCTCTCTCTCTCTCATCTTCCAACGGGTATGAAACTCTCTCTCTCTCTCTCTCTCTCTCTCTCTCTCTCTCTCTCTCTCTCTCATCTTCCAACGGGTATGAAAAAACTATTTTGGAGCACATATCTTCCTCTCTCATCTTCCAACGGGTATGAAAAAAACTATTTTGGAGCACATATCTTCGAACGGGTAAGGTCTAGTACAATATAATGTATACAATTGGGGTGGTTGTATTTTGTCTCCCTGCTGGCCTGCAGGATCTGACACGAATCTTGACCTAATGGTCAAGGTTCAATCTATCCCCTGAGCAAGCATAGCCTAGCTGGAGCTAGACATCATCCCCACACATGTTAGTTACTAGTTAGCTGCATTAGTATAAAGGCTGGCCCCAGGCTAGAGCAAGCAGGCATTATTAGCTCAATGGTAAAATTGCAACACTTGTGCATGGAACCAGGTTCAAATCAGGGGTAGAAGAGGAAAGTTACATAGTGCTGTTTTAACAAGTTGAGCCATGATGGTTTTCAGTTGTCTTTCTTTCATGTCCTTCTGTGTTTCACAAGGGGGGGAATGGCTGTTTAGTGTTCATGCACACACACACACACACACACACACACACACACACACACACACACACACACACACACACACACACACACACACACACACACACACACACACACCACACAGCTAGCCTACATTATGACAATAGGTTGCATAACATTTGGCCCTTAAATAAAATCAAATAAAATCAAATAAAACAAAATATAGCCTATACAGGGATATTTCACTTTCAACAAAAACTTTCATTCAGTATTTTGATATTTGATGTAGCCTAAATGCAAAGTGTCAAAGTGTTTTTTCGATAACGTTTGTCATTTATTTTTAATAGGCCTAATCTTTTATTGTAAACATTTTTTCCATTTTACCAAAGAATTATTAAAAATAAATGTAAAAAAAGTTATCGAAAAAACAGCCAGGTAGTATGAGTCACTAGAAAAAATAGTGAAATATCCCTTTAAGTGCATTTAGCATGTGCTCATTATTCACTTTATATGATTAATTTGCTTTCCATTCATTTTCAAGGAAAACAACATTCTATAAGAAAAGGGTTATTATTGACAAGACACCTTTCATGATCCTCCATACATATGACTGGACCAGAGCCTTCTACCTACAGAGAGTTGCGTCACTCCCGTTCACTTCATGGGGCCAGGTCTTCTACGCAGGGGCTGTTAAGTATGACATCATTTTGTAGGCAGAGGAGAATTTCTGCCCCCAATTTCCGTGAATCTTTTTACTATTTTTACTATTTACACATTTTTCTTCTCTTTGTTGTTGAAAGGAAAGTGTTAGAATTATACTTTAGTCGTTATTTTTTAGTCGTTGTTTTTTTAAATAGCGAGGGACAGAAAATGCTCTGGGGGCAGATTCTCTTCTGCCTACAAAATGATGTCACGGCTTAAAAGCCCCTACAAAATGCATTGAAGTCTATGAGGTGTAAAGTGACAATGAACCACGTGACCAGCGCTGTTTCTGACGCGTGATTATGGATCCCACTGGGAAGGATGGATAACCACGCCCCGGACTCATTTTTGAAGCTTGTGATTGGCTGAACCGGACGTAGGGAGCGCTCCGTTGTAGTCACTTGGACCGCGCGAGGTGCACCAAAACCCAATTATCATTGCGTTTATCGTGCGCTTGCCCAGGCCGTAATAGAACTGGCCCGCTCTTCGCGGCACTCGCGCCTGCAGCGCTCGGGCGCGAAGAGCAGGACCAAGGTCCGCTGGCCCTCGCGCCGCTTGCAATGTTGTGGACAATAACTGAAAACGAGCGCTCTATGCCGTTTCCATCCATCTTTCCCAGTGGGATCCATAATCAGGCGTTTCTGACCCCGCAGTGGCAGGACTCTCTAATTAGAAGACTCTGGACTGGACTAATCAGTAATGCAATCAAATTAATCACAGCTGTGTGTATGCTCGTTCTAAAGGTGTTGGCTACATCTAGCGTGGTTATTTTTCCACCCGGATATCGTTCCGACGCGCTGTGGGACCTATGTGTGGGACTCACTCACAGAGGTATGGAGATTTTGTCTCAGTCAGTCTGGGAGTGTATTGTACACTCTCTCAGCCAGGGTTAAATTAACACTCAGGATTTTAGTGTAGGTGGGAACTGGGAGGATTCGAGGACAGTAGGGGCGCTAGCCAGTAAACCGGCATGCTGACATGTGACATACCACTCATAGCATGGTGGTGGGGAGGGAGGTGCTCTTGAATTTTGTTACGATGAGGGCTGGCTGGGCTGACTTGTCTCGACTTGTCAATCGGTGCTTTTACGCTCTCTAACCCTCCAATTCTGCAAGGCCCCGTGCAGAATAGCCTACTGGTCTGACAGCTCAAGAAGAGGAGACAAGAAGTTGGGAAGACAAACAATGGGCTAAAGGTCACAACATTTGAAAATAGAATAAGATGATGTGTGGGCAGGAACTGAAATACTGCACGCACGCACGCACGCGCACACACACACACACACACACACACACACACACACACACACACACACACACACACACACACACACACACACACACAGATACACACAGAGATACACACAGATACAATATGTTTGGAGTAGTAGAGCTTGCCATACCATAACAAGGCAGACTGTGTCAGATTCAAGCATCTGAGGCAGGCAAACTGTTATTCTGCAAGAGAGTGAATGCACACAGACTAAATCCTGAATGTTTGTCTAGTTAAACCGCTTATGATGCTTTGCCTCAAGTCTAACACCTTTAGTTGCTGCATATTAAATACAGCAAAGATGTGTGGTGAATTATGTTTTTGAGTCAGTCTTAACCACTACTCTTTATCTTGTCCTTTATGGTGTGACTTATTTTCATAGAGGCTAATAAGAAATTGGTGGTTAGAAAGTAACATAGAAAACCCTTCTTATGAACCCAAATGTATGCCGGTGTCTGCTTTTGTCAATACGGTGCCCTTAAGCAAGGCTAGCAGTTACAGGTTTTACATTATAGAAAGCATGAATATCTGATGTATGCAGAGGCCAGGCTTGCTAGGTACGGACACAGCAATAGTCCATAAGTATTCATAAAGCAGAGGCTCGGGCTAGCATATCGGATGGTCACTGGTATCCAATTTAATTAATTAAAGAACTCAATCACAATTTATTCAACTTTCTCTGGCATTGATCCATTGTGAGAGTGCAAGATCCACTACCTCGGGTTCATCATATTTCACTCTATAATATGATATGAGGTGTGCAGACCGTTGTGAATTGGCCTCCGGCACTTCTAATAACCTTGGCAGCTTTATTACATTTATATCCTGCTTTAATCAAACGAGCCATACTTCTAGATAAGATTACGGCGGGTGTGTGAGACTTGAGAGTGTAGCTTTTTATAGCCTAATCTGCTCTGGATATTTGACAGATAACATATAGTGTCATTATAATTATCATATTTACAGTATCTAAAGCCTGGTCATGTCAATGTGTAAAGGCCAATCCATCATCTCACTTGTCACCAGAGCGGTCAGCTGTCATTTAAAAAGAATCCATCTTTGAATGTCAGTTTCATGCGGCATGCCAAACCGCATTCCACATTACTCTCAACTGGCAATAGTTCAAATTGGACATTTTTCAAGCTTACCAGCAAAAACTCTAATGAAGTGAAACTCTTAACTGCCAACAATGTACTTCGGTAAGATCTACAATACCTAGTCCTTTTCAGAACCCTGAATACCTTTTCTGTATTTGGGATGAGGTAATCCCAAATACAAAAAAAGGTATTCAGGGTTCTGAAAGGGGTTATACGATACCCAAGTTATATCATCATTTGTATGAATAACTGTTAACCTAAATCAAGGGTTCGCAACATTCTTGTTGCCACGGACCAACCGAGAGTGTATAAAATATTTGTGGACCGGCATGGTTCCGGTGTTATGCCAAAATCTGTGTCCACTGCCGAGAAAAATCAGCACAAGAAGCGAGCAAGGGGGCGGATCCTATAAAGGGTATGAGTCCCGCCCCCCCATACTGTTTGTTCAGCCAAGCCAATTTATGTCTTACAGGTGTATAACGCTCTGTTTCTCATCTTTCTTCTTAAAATAAATGCACAGAATCTCTGTACGTATGTATGTATTTGCGTCTGTAGTCCACATATTTCGAGAACCATTGGCCCCACCGACTTCAAATTCAACACATACGTCGCAGAAGACCCCAGGGAGTGCAGTGCCTGGCGTCGAGTCGGGCGGATAGGCGGTTGTCCAGAACCACCAGAAAAGGCTCTGGCCGTGGCCCAAATAAGCCAATTGATTGCCTTGGCTCCGCACCATTAGCCTGGGATCCAGACAGATTCACTACGTTCGGCGGATTTGTTTTTTTCTCACTTAGCTACTCAGTCTGTCCAGGGTCCTATTTTCAGGGGGCGGGACCAGTGTTTTCCTACGTCAAACTCAAGTCACTTCCTGAGGTGCTGACATAATTGGTGACGTTTAGAAATATTATGTGTCAAATAGGACCCACTTTGCATTGTCATTGGAAGGATGTATACAGATGAATGAGCCTCAGCCCAGAGGGGCGAATGAGCTGTACTGTTCTTGTGGGCAGCCTGGGCCCTGGAGCAGTGATATGGCTGGCCTACCTTTGAGGATGAAGCCGGGGAATAACGGTCCACCAGTTGGAGAGGAAAAAAGTAATGCCACCAAGCTTCACAGACTGATCCAATGCTGCTAGCCTGCGTTCCCAGTTCCCACATAATGTCCTAACAGAATCATCACCAGAACAGGTGACACAGTATCAGACAGAGTCACCAGAACCAAGGACGGGTGTTTCCAATGAATCTACCATGGATAAAGAAGAGTTTGAAGTTACATTGGGTTTGTATAGGAAAGGGACGTGTCTTGTCAAATTGATATCAAAAATCTAAATACTAAATAGAGCAACGTAAAAAACATCTGGGGTATTCATAAAAGTTTGAGTAGACGATAACATTTTCTTTAGTTGAGTTGAGCAGTTCCTCTTATCAATTTCCACTGTAAATGGCCCAGATGAAGGTGATGCGGAATAATAACATTGTTGTCTACCTTTTTGAATTCTATTCTCTTAACCATATCAATCAGAATGATGCGGAGCATTGCACAGCGCACACCCTCCTCTGGAACATTTGAGTCCCATCATTTTCCACCATTTAACCTTCAGAGGGCTGCTGTGAATAAGCTAAATACATTTTGTCCCCTTCGTTTTCATAGCAATGTTTGTGTTTGTTTTTCTGAAGCGATGCTATTTGAGCTCTGTGTTAGTAATGGTATTCTAATGGGTATGGCAGCAGAGAGAGGGGAGGAGGCAGGGAGCTGGAACTAATAACCCCCCCTCCACCTCACCATCCACCACGTTAACACCTCTCCAACTCCGTCATCTCTTTCCCCGGTGCCTGACCCCACACCAATGTTGCCTCTGTTTCATTATTATGACAGCTTCAAAGTTGCCATCCAGCCCACCCTGAGACCAATTTCCTTTCATCCTATCTCTTGTCAGACAGACCCAGCGTGGCTCGCCAGCAGAGAGACCCGGGGCCGACCCAGACGTCAGCCAGACGCATCTCGTTATCTCAGACCCAGAAAAAGGAGCACAATGTGGCCGTCCAGAACCAGGGTATGTGGGGGGACCGGAGGGAGGGAGGGAGGGGGGTGGTCAACCCTAGTTAGGACATCTCAGCATGAGGTTTGGTGTCACACTAACGAGCTGCTAACAAACAGAAGACAGTTTGCTTTAGTGCAGAGCTGAATAAATGAGAGGCGAATGCAAATCGTTGCTGTCAGATGGAAAACGTAAGTGTCCAAAACCGTTACTTTTCAGTAAATGTAAAAAAAATAACCTGAGTTCCAAGGGTCTCTATGTGGTTTTTAATAGGCTATTATTTTGTCACACGCTCTTGTTAATTGGATAATTGGATAATCCTTTATATATATCCTTTAATTGGATAACTATTTATTAAACCCCCAGACAGATGTAACCACACCTTCAAAAATGTTCAAAAGTAGTGAAAATAGCATATCTACAAGCTCACAGCGCGTTGCATCAAGAAGACACTGTGAGCTTGTAGGTCGGCTGTTTTTGCTACTTTTGTGTGACAATGAAGTAGGGCATTAATTTACGGAAAAACTTGAATATGGAGATATAAGGTTTCTGCCCGACAGATCAAAATGCAACTGGGTCATCTATGGCTCTGCAAGTGTGTGGCTGTAACTTTGGAACCATGAAACATTCTTTTGTTGGCCATGATTGTCCAAGAGGGGGCAGTGTGTCATTAAACGATCTGAGGGAGACAAGTCAGCGGCCAACCTATTAGAGTACATACATACTGTACAATTGAAGTTAGAGTGTATTATTCCTCTTATAACTCACTCAAACAAACAGGCAGACAGACATACTTTCCATAAATCTATGTTTACACAGTGTTTCCCCATGATCGCTAACAACGAATAAACAAATATAAGCAGCTATGTTTAGATATTTATATTGATTGTGCTCCGAGAGAGCCCTTTT
>NC_137818.1:30197577-30387577 GCF_963921795.1 Nannobrachium achirus | reverse complement strand
AGCATGGTGTTTGATATTATCTGGGAATGCAGGCATTAATGGTATTTCTCTGCTGTAGCTCAGGGGTGTTTCGCTACACCCAACCTTATCAGCAGAATTTAGGCAGAATCACACTGTTTCTAGTCGCTGCACAGTAAAATCCCCAGTGTTCATTTAACTCAGAGAGTGTCCAAATGTAACCAGTAAGTCTCCCTAATCGGGAGATAAGCTACCGTCACACAAACTTTAGAAGGCAATCGTAGCCAATCAGGAGGGAATATGGGAAATGGGACAGATCCATGTTGATGTTGATGATGACATGACTTTAGAGATACTGTGTACCGCTTTGCATGATTTTAGGCCAAAATCTGAAGGAGCAGTGTCCAAAAATGTGTTTTGCAAAAATCGGCCTCATGGTGGCGCTAGAAGAGGGCCATGTGAGAAATCAGGGTTGTGGTTTGCCAGCCAAGGAGTGGTTACTTTTGCTAATTTACATTTGTTAAACTAGACGGAAACCTGGCCAACTCGGGAACAATGTAAATAGGGAATGAATGCCCCGCCCTTTAATGCAAACCCCATTATACCTGTTGTCATAGGATCTGTTTTGACCATCTGTTTGCGTGTGTCCATTTATGCCCATATATGGAGATCTCTGTAGGACCCGTTTTGACCATATCTGTTTGCCTGTGTCCATCTGTCTGTCTGCGTCCATTTTATGCCCATATATGGAGATCTCTGTAGGACCCGTATTGACCATCTGCTTGCCTGTGTCCATTTATGCTCATACATGGAGACATCTGTATCTGTCTGTCTGTCTGCATCCATTTTATGCCCATTTATGGAGATCTCTGTATCTGTTTGTCTGTGTCCCTTTATGCCCATTATGGAGATCTCTGTATCTGTCTGTGCCTCCGACTGTGTTGCAGACACAGTGCCGGTTCCCCCTTTAATGCAAACCGCATTATACCTGTTGTCATAGAACCCGTTTTGACCATCTGTTTGCCTGTGTCCATTTATGCCCATATATGGAGATATCTGTATCTGTCTGTCTGCGTCCATTTTATGCCCATATATGGAGATCTTTGACCATCTGTTTGCCTGTGTCAATTTATGCCCATATATGGAGATATCTGTATCTGTCTCTGCATCCATTTTATGCCCATACTGTATATGGACATCTATGCAGACACAGTGCCGGTTCCGGAAAACCCTGATGTCAGACATCAGAATCCCAACCTTTCGTGCCGGTTCCAGAAAATCGCGTGTCGGGTCGAGGCCGTGCTGCGGCGGGGAACGCGCGTGCCAAATTAGAAATAGGGAATGAATTCCCCACCCTTTAACACATGGGCTGCTCAGGTTTATAACATTTCTAGCTGTTGCTGCTGCCGCCGTTCACTCACGCTTTATTTTGAAGAGCCTCGGAAGCTTCGTGCGTGTGCACGTGGGTGTCCACTGACGATTGAGGAAGATAATCCATTTGTTTACAAAAGCTTGCGAAACTAAAATCCAAACGGGAGCCGACCATCGCGTTATAGTGTTGCCGTGAAAATAATCAGATCTCTGCTTCCCTGGCGTTCTTTTCACCTCATTCAGAGATAAAGCCCTTTTTATGTTTCAGAGTAGAATGGAAATCAATGTAACCAGCCTCCGCCATTTTCTCCCTCTCTCTCTCTCTCTCTCTCTGCTACGGGGTGACGTATGGACTCGGGTCATTCAGAGGGCAGGCAGCAGCACGTACAGTTAACCCTTCGTTGTCTCGTTCAGGGACGAGTTTGGCGTGGTGACACCTTGTGGCCTTAACTCGTTACTGAACGAGTTTGGCCTCCCAAGTGTTAATGCAAACCCCATTATACCTGTTGTCATAGGACCCGTTTTGACCATCTGTTTGCCTTTGTCCACTGCCCATATATGGAGACACAGTACCAGTTCCAGAAAACTCTGATGTCAGACATCAGCTCCGCATACGGGCATCCATTTTATGCCCATATATGGAGATCTCTGTGAATGCCCTACCCTTTGACATTCAATACGTAAACATGGCATTTTTTGTTGACTCATGTGGCGTACGTGATGTCAGAGCCTTTTATGATGTGATGTGATGATGTCAGCGCTTGCGCCGGCTTCCTCAGAAACAGCCTGATGTCAACAATCATCTACGCTTACGGAGATTCCGAACGTTTCGTGCCGGTTCGGGAAAATCACACATCGGGTCGGGCCGAGGCCCGGCACTGCACTCCGCGCCGCGGCGGGGAACGCGCATGCCGAATCTGAAGCCGGTGGGACGAACGGTTCTCGAGATACGCGGATTACATCTACGCATACACACACGCTCCACAGAGATTTCTCGCATTTATAGTAAGATGAACACTACTGTATGGTGTATAATGCTTGCTGTGGGGTTTCCGTTTTTTTGATTATTTAAAGATATTTAAATTGTATTACTTCAGAAGAGGCACACAGCAATGAGGGGTTACAGAGAGAGCAGATGACAACCAACACAGGTCCGGATTTGAAAGCTTCAGGAAAGTGTCCTCCCTCAAAAGTTCCCAATTTGTATTCATGGTAATTAGACTGGTGGTCTTCTCTGGGAGCATGCAAGTCGGGAACAGTGAAAGTTGGAAATGCACCTATCCGGTTATGCAATACCTGCTCTACCCGCTGTCAGAGTACCCAGTAGAGTACCCAGTACGATACCCGAGGGACTACTCAGGAACAATGCAGGTCAGGAACGATACAAGTTGGGAATTCAGGCCCCACCCATGACAAGTTTTAAGTCGCTCGGTCGGACGGTGCCCGAGCTATGCCCGGACAAACAGACAGGTTTTTTTTCATTGATACTGTTTACCACTGCCAAATAAAATAGTATTATGTTAACAATTGAACAATTTAAATTCCATTTTCCATTTTAGATGAGCAATGAAGCAGGCTTCAATCACTGTGTAAACTGAATTGCTTTGGATATATAGCATCCTGACACAAAACGATTAGTGTTTGTGCTCTATAAACACGCTTCAATGGAGAATTCCGATGTTGAAGGCATGGATTACACAGATGATAAATTACACCTCAGCATCCTGATTCAACATTATTTAAATGTTGATAAATTACACCTCAGCATCCTGATTCAACATTATTTAAATTTTCTTCTTCTATTGACTGACATTGAATTGACTTTTGTGATTAATGAAAGCTGGTATAACAAATGACAATCTTCCTGTACATAAATAATGCTTTATGTAGTTGTAGTTATTATTGGTTCATATTGTGTGTTATCAGCATATTGCAATTATCATCTTATTGTAGTTTGTGTACTGAACTAGCATTGGACTCAGCTCTAGTTGTTTGCGTAACATTAAATCATAATTGCCATTGTGTTGTTCAGTCATTCTTGTACCCAAATCCTGTTTTAATGAAGTCGAGGACATAAATAATAAACAAAGGTGTTGCAGTGTTTCTTTTTTTCTTTTTTTTTAATCAAAATTTTTATTGAGTTTTCATGCAGTGTGTTTTGTGTTTTTTCCCATCTGATTTCTTTCATATTTCGCAAGTGATTTCCAAATCTGTGACATCACAGACTTGAATATAATTTCTTCCTGGACAGACCGGCATGTCCAGCTGATGTCAGTCACCTCACCTTTTAAGACCATGTCAGTCAGGGTCAGGGAGGAGAGATTGGTGTGGTTGAAGTGTTTTGTTTGTTTGTTAGTTTGGCATTATGCATTTGCTTTAACCTTGGTGTCTGCATTAGAGCTGTTAGACAGTGTTTACTTATCTTCTAAAGTTATTGTGATGTTGTCAGTTGTCACAGTGTCCTGACCTCCAGTCATTGGGGTTGGAACTAATTGGAATTATGGTAGGTTAAGAAATGTATTAAAGTGTCTTCACTCTTCACAGCACCTAGGCCTGTTACATAGAGAGATGCTGGAGAGAGCTTTGGAATTTGCGGTGACCTATTTATAACCCCCATGACATACCTGTTATATTCTTATTCATTTTCCACTGTTCTGACAACACAGAATAATATCCTGAGGTCCTTGTATTTTTAGCCATGTTTTAAAAAAGAAATAAAGCTGGGAAAATACATAGCAATGATAATTATACACCAATTGCTTTAGCCAGTCTACTCTCCATAGTGCTGGAGAGAAGCTTGTTGGACATGCTAGAAATGGTTTTAAAGAAACACGGGAGTCCAGACAGATAGCTTAGGCCTATGTGAATTTTTGCCTTAAAAGAAATAAGGCAGAAAAATTAATAGTTGAAGAAAAATAACCTCTAAGGTATTTGGCAGAATAACTCGTATTACATTATTCAATAAAATATGCCCACGAGGTGTACCCAAGTTCATAATTGGGTTTTTCTTTAGCTTTTTGGCATATATGCATCAGTCTATGCAGCTGTAATGGGGCAATAATGTGTCTGCTCATTATGTTGGTAAGGGTCAGACAGGGTGGGATCTTATCTCCTATTTTGTTCAACGAATATGGATAACTTACAAAGCAACTGAATATGTGTCAAATATGCTGTTGGGTTGGAAATAGTTGTTAACTATCTTATGTATGTAGATGTATTTTATGTATGTAGTTTATCTTTTCCCCAAGTGCTGGCTTACAACAGCTTCTGAGGATGTTCCAAGTATATATGGTGAATATTTTACTATAAAATACAACCCCAAGAAGAGTGAAAATGCTTAATGTACTCATTTTATTCTGAATAGTAATTTTAGTAATGAGGGAGTGTGCATCAGATGTATCTTAGTCATTGCATTACAGATGATAAAGACGATTAGACAATGCTATACATTGTATTCCCAGGCAAACATAATTGATACAGAGATTTGAGGTGCTCTGCAGATGTTAAGGTCTCACTGTTTAGAGAATGTTGTTCTCCTTGCTGCTCACCCGTGGAGCAACTACAGGATTTCCAGCATGCAGAAACCTAAGGTTAATGATGCTAGGAGATTGCTGTTACGAATACCAA
Organism: Nannobrachium achirus; assembly: GCF_963921795.1. Classification (NCBI taxonomy): domain Eukaryota; kingdom Metazoa; phylum Chordata; class Actinopteri; order Myctophiformes; family Myctophidae; genus Nannobrachium; species Nannobrachium achirus. The sequence continues at coordinate 30,382,621 of NC_137818.1, read as the reverse complement.
GATCAGAGACACAGCATATCATTGGAAGCCAGCTGTTCGTTAACTTGGGGGGTACGTACCACCTGTCAAACACCCTTCTTGTGTACAAATACATGTCGACTAGAAGAGTCATGTGTCTAGAAGATAATTGTGTCATTGTGGTTTTACTGTAACTAACCCTGTAAAGAGCTTTACAGTAATTGCTATTGGCGCAACAGCCTCTATGGACTAAACTATGTTGGGACTGTCTGTGTGACTGGGTTTTTTGTTTTGGGGTTGTTGTTGTTTTTGTTTTTTTCATCTGATATGGACCTTCTGTCTGAAACAAAGTAAAGTGAATATGTGCAAATGTGATGCATCTGTAAAGATGATGCAACTGGCTATCTCCCCATGTGTATCAATATGAACTCGCCAACAATCTGTTCAGTAAACATCATGTCTCAGAAAATTATTATATTTTGATTGGCCAAAATGGGCGATAATGTCCCTTTCAAAGTAGATGTTTCCCACATTTTTGGGATCCTTTTCCTATAGTTTGAAACATCTATGTAAACATCCTGTATCTATAAATATAATATTTTGCTTTCACTATGGGTGTTGACATAAATTAGGCTTAATCACCTACTCCTTCCCACCATACCTGTTATTCCCCAAGAGACCACAGTAAAGACAGGTATTTCCCATGTTATCCCAGTCTTGTACTTGTCTCTACTGCAGCAATACAACAGAAGTATGCTGAGCTGAAAACCAGATGGCAGACAAGATGAGGGAAGCACAATGAGCTGCCATGAGATGATAACGACTAATTAGAGGTTTTCTCTTCTCAATGTCATGATTAAAGGAGCCCGATGAATATGGAAATGATGTGAGTAGAGAAGATAGCTGGATCTGGGGCAGACTGCCGGTGGATGATGAGCTGTTTGTGAAGGGAAGTGTTGGAACACCACACTATTCAGAGAAGCCCTTGCCACAGCCAGGCTCACGTGAGAAAACTTAACAAGTGTGCGGCCTTTTGATATTAGTTGATCTATCCTTTTTCAGGAGAAGGAGACTGGAGACTTCCCTGAAGATTATTTGTCAGTTATAGCTTGCCATTTAAACTAGTTAATTTAATGAATTGATTGGTCAATCATTTCCCTTGGATAAATGGAATGGAAAAGGGGTAGATACATTATGGGACCCCCCCCCCCTCTATGGAATAACTTCTAACCATTTTGTTGTTGATTAGCCTACCCAAATCCTCACCTGAAATTTACATTGATGGGACTGGTTTATAACCTAGAGTAAGAGCTAATTTATACACAACTGAAGAAAAGAAAAATAGTAAGAATCCCCCCCAGTCATTTGTGTTGTGTCACAACGTATAAATTAAACATAATTGAAATTATACAATGATCCCAATGGGAAAATTCTTCCTCTGCATTTAACACATCCTCAATAGGAGCAGTAGGATGCCACTGAACACTGAGCAGTGTCCAGGCACAGCACAGAGGTACAGTATGCCCTTGTCCCTAACTTGCATGTCTTTTTTGGTGGAATGGCAAGAGTAGCAGGTTAGTTAGCTAGTCATACGTCTTACTCCTATCTGGTCAAGGTGAAAAAGTGAATCCACTCCAGCGATTCTGTTTGTACAAATTTTGAACAAAGGCAAGTATATCCAAGGTGTGACTTATAAGGAAAACTACCTTTAAGTTTATCCCATAAACCACAGTAAGAAAACCGCATGGGTCCACTACCCTTCAGCTCACATATTCCTACACATTATGTTCCCCTTGGCATTTTTTGCCACGGGCAAAAGCTGAATCATGCTTTTTAAAATCTCCACCAGGCCGGAGAAAAACATTAACTGCTTTCAACCGTGTTTTGGGCATTATAGGAGACAGGCTTGGGAAAAACAAATATTTGGGGGTCCTGTTTTGATTTTTCATTAGATGGTAGTTACAGTTTCATGCACTACAAAACATAACCATAGTTTTTTGCTAAGACAGGAAAAAACTTCTGCGTTTATCACTATATGTTCCTCTCGCAATCACAATGGCGATAGCAGTGTTGACCCTACAAAATAATACTGGATTTGGCCACACTCCGAAATACCCCTATTGTACGTACTGTACAATAGGGGTATTTCGGAGTGTGGCCAAATCCAGTATTATTTTACCCTGAAGTCCAAATATTGTCTCACACAGGATGGAAACCCACATGAACACAGGGAGAACATTCAAACTCTGCACCAAAAGACTCTGCACCAGGTTTGACTCAGACTTTCTTGTTATGAGACAGTGGTAACCACTGTGCCACCCCAAGAATAACCTTTCCATAGACTCTTGACGTAAGCGAGTGGATGTGCACAGCTCACACAATGGTTACAACAATACCCCCATCTGCTCTGCAATAATTTCCATCCCAGTGATTGTAATTTGAATATGGCTGTGCCGTTTTACCATCTAATTTTCTGTCTCCTTGGACAGACATTGTTACATTTTTCATTAACAGCATCTAAGATGAACATAGACGGCATAGTTGAGTTCAAATTTGAAGATCCTTCTGCATGTTTCTTGCTCATTATGCCTTGGCACGTGTTCGCTATAGGCTTTTTCTGTTACACTGAGCCAAACACATGCCTGTCACAATGAGCCTGCCTCACAGCTGAGTTCTCTGGGCCGTCACACACGCCTATCCAACAGATCTGTCAGGGGATATGAGAAATGCCCCCAGTATTGTTTTCCTTTATTAAATTGCATAAGAATATTTTTCACATCCCTCTCAATCAAACTTTGGAACAAAAGAGCGTATAATTCCTACATGCATGATAGCTTTCAACAAAACACAATTCTGTAATGTTTTTATTTTACTTTTTAAGGGGAAATTATTAGAAATATCAATTAGTCTGTCATCTGCTTTAAGCATAACACAAACCAAGAACTCTCTGTGGGGGAGCCAAACAAGATGGCTGTTTGAGAATCCTCCTCTCGTCTGCAGAATCGTTCTCTCCGAACCCAGATTAAAGCATAAGTAACAAAAGCATTGGTAATGACTGAGAGGGTAGAAATGGGCCTCATTCACTAAGCTGGTTTACCTCCACATTTTGTACTTATCAGCATTTATGCAAATTCCCACGTTAAGAGTCTGATCTTTTTGTACGTGAATTTTCCACTCTTTCTCACGTCTGCTCGGAGGCAGACTAACGACTGCTCAAAGGCAGACTTATGGGACCAAAGCTTGCGTCAAGAGAATGCCTTATTCTTTTTTTTTTAATATCACACTCTTCACCTGGTGCCAATTGCCTAAGAAGCTGTAATCCTGGGTGCTACGCTCCCTCTGCCAACCTGGGGAGAGCCCCGAACAGAGCTCATGTTTCCTTCAGTGCATGAGGAGTGAGCAGGCTGCACCTGACAGGTGGGAGTTTTCCCGGTAGGACATAGCACATGGAAGGAACACGTTATTCCAACCAGTTCCTTTACCCTCCATCAGGCACCCTGGCTGGCCAGAGGGAGGCAGTATAGAGACCAGAGACTGCATGTTTTTGTGAGGATACCAACCCTAGGGGACACGGGGAGAACATTCAAACTCCAACCCCACCTAGGGTATGGGCTCATGATGCAGAGCAGAGAACACGCCCACAGCGTCCCGACGGGAATCGAACCCGGAACGTTCTAGCTGTGAGGCCACAGCACTACCGACTGTGTTACCGTGCCCCCAGAATGCCTTTTTCTTCATGCAAAATCAATTACAATTGTGCCAAACCTCAAATAAAATGCCCAACATTTGTCAAACACATATAAAAAAGAAAAAATATGTCAAACAATCCATTGCATATTATAGACTTGCAAATTGTAAATGGTAAATGGTGCATTTATATAGCGCCTTTATCCAAGGCGCTTTACAATGATTGTGCATTACATTGACACATACACACACATTCATACAAAGATGGCAAGGCACCAACCTGCTCATTGGAAGCAATTAGGGGTTGTTATAATAATAATAATAATAAACCTTTATTTATATAGCACCTTTCAAAACTCGGTTACAAAGTGCTTTACAGAGGACAGAAAACAGCAAATGGACAGAGAACAAAACACACAAAAGGTTAAAAGGTTTAAAAAAAAAAAAAACAATGCAGAGAAGTAAATACCTATGGTAGAAGAGGGGGTTTGGGATTAAAAGCTAGTCTGTAGAAATAGGTTTTAAGGAGTGATTTAAAACGGGGGACAGACTCTGCGAGTCTGATCTCTAGGGGTAAGGCATTAATTCCAAAGGGGGGCTCTAAAGGCAAAGGCCATACTGTATGTCCTTTAGTATTAAAATTACCTGACAGAATGTCCAGTAGTGCTTTATTTGCCGATCTCAGGGTACGTGGAGGCATGTAGTCGGTCACTAGGTCCGAGATATTGGCAGGCCCATCCTGGCCTTGTAATATGTAATAAGTAACATTTTAAAATGTATTCTAAAATCAATTGGCAGCCAGTGCAGGGATGCTAAGATAGGCGTGATGTGGTCATATTTTCTTGTGCTGGTTAGTAGATGGGCTGCGGCATTCTGAACCGATTGAAGGCTTTGGATGGATTTTTTTGAGAGACGTGTACAGGGAGTTGCAGTAGTCGAGGCATGAGTAAATAAAGGCATGGACTACTTTTGACAGGTCGGGGAGGGTCAGGAATCATTTGAGTTTTGAGATATTTCTGATGTGGTAAAATGAAGATTGGATGACCTTTTTAACATGCTGTTGTAGCCTAAGGTCTGTGTCAAAGATTACACCTACGTTTTTTACTGTGGACTGAAGGTTCGGAAGTAGTAGGCCAAGATCTGTTTCGATCTGGGCTCTAGCGAGGCTCTAGCGATTGCACAAGTCAATTCTGAGGTGCGATTCATGAAAGGGAGAGCGGAGTCTTGGTTTGTGCGGCTCAGATGTATCTATTTTTTGTTTGTAAGTCACAAGGTTAAAAGAAAGTTAGAAAACTGTAATGTACAATGTGTGCCTATCAGGAGGAAGATAGCAATGGTGATAACATAAGGAGGTAGATGGTTTGGAAGGGGCTATACACATTAGCAAAGAAATATGTGACCTCAAAACTGAACTGAAAAACTACTTTAACACCTGTAAAGAGAATTCAAGTGGCAGTTCTGAAAGAATTCAAATAGGAAACTCAGTGCTAATGCAAAGAAATCCAGGCACAGTGACAGGAATTGAAGAGCTGTGAAGGAAGCCGTTCTCATGTCTTTGAAGCAAATGAGGACACAGAGATGGCTTAATTCTACAGATACCAACTTGCAGAGCATTTGCTTAAAAACTGCCCACCAAGATTCTAATAAACGTTCTTCAATTTGGCACCAAAGAGATGCCTGACAACTTAAAAAGGCCTGGCAAAAGAATATTTAAGTTGGGTGCAGACAGTTGGACATACACACACACACACACACACACACACACACACACACACACACACACACACACACACACACACACACACACATCATTCTATCTTTTTAGTTTGCTGATGTTTTTATGCAAATCTTTTACCCTGATATGACCCCGAATGTGTAAGGCTGTCTAATGAAACAAAAAATATCCATAATGTTTGTCATCATGTAGAGAGCCAAGTAACATTCCCCAAATAATGAACTCCTAGACATGGAAGTGGCAGTGTTTCACACCACAGTACAACATGACCATGGTGTGCCACCACCAGACGGACACGCTACATTGCTTCACTAACGGCAGGAGAGTGGCTGCAGATATCACTTTACCCACTGCTCAATCAGTGGAACAGATGAGATGGGGACATGCATACAGGCACTTGCATATACTGTACACACACACTCACGCACACAACAGATGGTTGCCTCATGGCTTGTGTGGTGGTCAAAGCCTGTCATTCTTTTCCTTTCCTGTATGCTTGGTGTATGCCTCGAACCAAATGTGGTCAGGTCATGACCTGACGAAGATGTATTGGCATCGAAGCGTTGTCACTGTTGTGTTACCTGCACCCTGTGAATAAAAAGGCTTAAATGTTCTGTTCTAGTGCCTTCCTGCTACATGGACCAGTTAGTATACCTTGTGCTCGTGCAGACGCCGCTTCACCTTTGATTACAGTGGATACTGCCTTGCACTCTGCTACTGGCAATGTAGGGTAGCCTACGACTTGAATTCCACCCTTTGCTCTTCCCAATAAGACGCTGTATTGTTATGTCTGTTTGTTAACGCTGGAGGAATTCAGTCGTTTCTCCTGTTCAGTCAGGACAATACATGAATTGAATTAAAACTAGAAGCAGTGCTCTTCCGATTACAGGTCTCCACCAGGTCAGGTAGGTTATTGTGGCCTCCTGGTGGCACTATAATTGGCCAAAGTGAAAAGGGTGCCTGTAAAATAGCTACTCAGAAGGAACTGGTTTCTAGGGTTAGGACCCGCCGCAGTGGTGTCCGGTAAGAACTTAACCGAGATGCCTTGAATCGTATGAGAGGCTCTGAAGTCTTGCTGGGAGAACTAGCTGAGTATCTGGAGATGGTTGGAGGTGATGATAAGCTATAAGCTTAGGTGATCCTGGCGATAAGGTCTGAGTCGAAGAATGCTTCTACTCTCTCCGGTGTCAAAGGCTCCTATTTATAGGGCTTGTTTGTTTATGAAGGTGACATCAGCATGATGTCATCCTGAGGAGGTCACTAACTAGACATTTCCATATATGGGCCGCTCCTTTGTGTATGATGTGATATCACCCTGATGAAGTCAGCAGCTAGATATCTCCATATATGGAGATATCGAATGTGAGGTGAGGTGAGATACGTCAGTCATTTCCATATATGGTGATTCAACTTCAAGGCGCAATCATGTCAACTGTTAACTGCCGGTATGACGTGAGAGCAATTGAGAGCCTTCGCAACAGCCGCCCCAGATTTCCCGTGGAAATCGATAAAATATTAAGAAGGCTCGAACTGGTCCTCTTGGTGCTCCTTTACTAGTCCCGTCTCTGCTGTATATGTTGTGGTGGTCTGCCGCGGCCTGTCTGATCTTCGATCGATAGGAATGATGGGTGATGGCCCCAGGTAGATCTGACTCATGCTCCAGTGCATGTTAGGATGGTGTTGGTGCTCCTTTGCCTGGTGGTTGTCTTCTTGATGATAAGTGGTCCTCTGCCTATCATGCTCTGATCTTGCTGGGGATCGGGACCGCCCCCTGGATCTCGATGACTGATCATCTCTGGGACAGTCGGTAGGATAGTGATGCCCTGATGGGTTTGGATGAGCTGAGGTCACAGTCTCATGACGCCGCCCCCCGTTGATAGGTAATAGTCCTGATGGCCCTGTATGTTCTGACCTCCAGGGCCCTTGGGCTCCGGGAATAAGTGAACTGATGTCCCGCATCTTCGGTACCTGGGTGTCTGGATTGTGGATGCCCCTAACCTCCAGAGCCCTCGGGCTCCGGAGGCAAACGATGAACCTTAGGTCCCACATCTTCGGGACCTGGGTGTCTGGGTTGCAGACACCCCTGACCTCCAGAGCCCTCGGGCTCCGGAGGCAAACGATGAACCTTAAGTCCCACATCTTCGGGACCTGGGTGTCTGTGGAGCAGACACCCCTGACCTCCAGAGCCCTCGGGCTCCGGAGGCAAACGATGAACCTTAAGTCCCACATCTTCGGGACCTGGGTGTCTGTGGAGCAGACACCCCTGACCTCCAGAGCCCTCGGGCTCCGGAGGCAAACGATGAACCTTAAGTCCCACATCTTCGGGACCTGGGTGTCTGTGGAGCAGACACCCCTGACCTCCAGAGCCCTCGGGCTCCGGAGGCAAACGATGAACCTTAAGTCCCACATCTTCGGGACCTGGGTGTCTGTGGAGCAGACACCCCTGACCTCCAGAGCCCTCGAGCTCCGGAGGCAAACGATGAACCTTAAGTCCCACATCTTCGGGACCTGGGTGTCTGTGGAGCAGACACCCCTGACCTCCAGAACCCTCGGGCTCCGGAGGCAAAAGATGAACCTTAAGTCCCGCATCTTCGGGACCTGGGTGTCTGTGGAGCAGACACCCCGCCTCCAGAGCCCTCGAGCTCTGGTCGGCAAACGATGAACCTTAAGTCCCACATCTTCGGGACCTGGGTGTCTGGGTTGCAGACACCCCTGACCTCCAGAGCCCTCGGGCTCCGGAGGCAAAATACGAACCTGAGAATGGAGATTCATCTGACGAATCGTCTCCACATACTCACCTACCTGATGTTGTAGATCACTGATGATCCGGTCTTTGTCTTGCTTCTGACCATCCTTATCTGGGCAGATTTGTTGCTCGGCCCCTTTTAGGCCCTTTTACCAAGTCGCACGAACTTCCTCCTACCAAAGCCGGTCCCGGCATGACTCACGCCATCTCTCCGATTTTGGCATCTTGTTACTGCGGTAGGCCCCATTCCCGGGTTTCGGCACCATGTAAAATAGCTACTCAGAAGGAACTGGTTTCTAGGGTTAGTACCCGCCGCAGTGGTGTCCGGTAAGAACTTAACCGAGATGCCTTGAATCGTATGAGAGGCTCTGAAGTCTTGCTGGGAGAACTAGCTGAGTATCTGGAGATGGTTGGAGGTGATGATAAGCTATAAGCTTAGGTGATCCTGGCGATAAGGTCTGAGTAGAAGAATGCTTCTACTCTCTCCGGTGTCAAAGGCTCCTATTTATAGGGCTTGTTTGTTTATGAAGGTGACATCAGCATGATGTCATCCTGAGGAGGTCACTAACTAGACATTTCCATATATGGGCCGCTCCTTTGTGTATGATGTGATATCACCCTGATGAAGTCAGCAGCTAGATATCTCCATATATGGAGATATCGAATGTGAGGTGAGGTGAGATACGTCAGTCATTTCCATATATGGTGATTCAACTTCAAGGCGCAATCATGTCAACTGTTAACTGCCGGTATGACGTGAGAGCAATTGAGAGCCTTCGCAACAGTGCCAATTCTCTTCTTTCGGCCTTTCACGGCAAATGGGACGCCGCATTCATGATTTGAGGTATTTTGTTCAAAAACATTTTTTGCAAAGGTTTACCTACTGTTGGCGCTGGCTAATGTGAAAAGTGTGGCATTTGTTCTTTGACCTAGTGGGAATGTGTGTAAAACTTCACACAAATTGCACACTGCGTTCATGATTTGAGGCATTTTGTTCAAAACGGACGAATCCTGCTAACTTTGGAAGGTAATCTTAGCCAATCAGGATGGAATATGAAAAAGCAAAGATATGTCTTGATCACATGACTAATAGAGAGCATGTGTAGCAAGTTGCCTTAAATTTGGATAAAATCTGAAGGAGTCATTAAAAAAGGGTTTTACATAAGTCGGCTTCCTGGTTAGCTATCTTTATCACACACTTCATTTTGGGATGCCAGGGGGTGGTGTTGTGCGGAGAGGCTGGCCCGCCAGGCTACTTCCTGGTGGCGCTATATAATGTAAATGTGAGAAATGAAGGGCAAAGGTTTTTCTTTAGCCTCTAGGGAGTGTGCATACAACATTTTACAGTGAGCGGTGGAGTTCTAGATAAAAAACATAAATCAGGCTGGTATACCACCACCATGAGGCTGATTTTACAATTTTTAAGAAATGTTTGTCTTCTTCGGGCCTAGTGGGAATGTGTGTGCAAAATCTGACAGAAATCACACTGTGTTCATAATTTGAGACATTTTGTTCATAACGGAGCAGTTCTGCAAACTTTGGAAGGCAATCTTAGCCAATCATAATGGAATATGAAAAATCTGAAATTACCATTTTGTTTAATGACTATCAGAGATACTTTGTACCGATTTGTACGTGATTTTTGGACAACATTTGTAGGTGTACTATCCAAAACTGTGTTTTGCACAAATCCGCCTCCTGGTGGTGCTATAACAGGCTGGTGTGAAATATTCAAGGCAGAGGTTCTGCTCTGGCACCCAGGGAGTGTGCGTGCACAGTTTCGCTGCCATCGTGGCAACGGTGCCGGAGATTAGCTGTACACAGACGGAAGGAGAGGACGGACGGACGGACGGACAGACGGACGGACGGACGGACGGACGGACGGACGGACGGACGGATGGACGGACGGACGGACGGACAGACAGGGTGCAAAACACAGTCTCCCCATGCTTTTCGGCTGGTGGAGACAATAAGGGAATCAGCTGAAATAGAGGATGACAAATGTGTTTCTGGCTTAACACAAGTTACGCAACACAGGAGCAGTGTTGAATTCTTCCATTTCAATTTCAACTTTTAGCAGACACTCTAATCTAATCTAGAGCTGCAACAAGTCACTGGCATGAACTCTAGTCAACCGACTAATAAAGGCTGGATGGACAAAAATGTTTTGTTGTATGCAGTAGTGGACAAAGAAGTATATACTCAAATAAATACTCAAGTATTCAAAATGACAAATTACGAAGTACATTTCAGAAATTATCAGAAATGTCAATACAAATTAAAATGAACCCTTTTCAGCAAACGACCAGCATCTTTCGATCTAGCAGACAGGAAACGGGGAGAGAGCGAGATGGGGAGTGACACGCAGTAAAGGCCATCGGGAACAGGACTCAAACCCAAAGCATGTGGTATGCGGCTTTGCGCCCCTGACTTGAAGTTCTGTGGTCAAGTAAAATAAATCTAAACTAAAAAAGTGTGCTCGCAGGTCTCTGCCTGGACGGGTTGTCTACCCAGGGCCAGCAGAAGTTAGGAAGTATATGTACTGTTTGCGCCCCTGAACCTATAGGCCAAAGGGCGCCCAAACTTGAAGTTCTGTGGTCAAGTAAAATAAATCGAAACTAAAAGAACTGTGCTCGCAGGTCTCTGCCTGGGCGGGTTGTCTACCCTGGGCCAGCAAAAGTTAGGAAATATATGTAAGGGGCCAGTCTTACGGTTTACACCAAACTCAATACTCTTTTAAGTTACGCCAATAAAGAATATAAGTAGCTCGAACTTTGTCACACCGGTCTATTATCACAGTACATGGGCTCGTAGAATCCCCGGTGTCTCTGCTCCTCTCCCACACGTCCTCTGAATGAACGCCCGCTGCTCATTCATATACCCAGGTGCTTCTGTTGGCCAGTGGCGATGTCAGTCCTCGCTGCATTGGCTGAGCCGTCTCCACTAGTTATCCTATCAGTGTCCCCATTCACGTAATGTCTCTGGAGTGTGTCTCATTCATGAACATACAAACATGATTAGGGGAAAGAGGAACATTAATACATTAATACAATAGAATACAACAACAAAATTAGAATGGGACCTGAAAAATCTGAGTCATACTTGAACCCCACAGATAACGTGTACCGATTTCTGTGAGTTTTGGAAACAAATGTGTAGGTGTTGTAGCAAAAATGGCAGAAAATGGAATCTGGCACAAACAGGGCGTAGGCTTACATTGCGTTGTGATCCAAAGGAATCCAGGGGGAAAAAAGATGGTGATTGTACGACTGTACGGTTCAAGTGTTATGCCTCATTCACACTACAGATATATAGTTGAACGTTTTGCTTGGTAATTCAATGTAATCTCAATGGAAACCAGCTTTAAAGCTTTCAAAGCTTCGTTCTGTGTGTGTCCTGCATCTTTAAAGCTGGTTTCCATTGAGATTACATTAAATTACCAAGCAAAACGTTCAACTATATATCTGTAGTGTGAATGAGGCATTATTGTGTTGTATTTTGTGTCCCCCGCAAACTTTGGAAGCCAATCATAGTCAACCGGAATGGAATATGAGAAATGTGACAGATTACATGACTACAGAGATGTATACCGTGAGGTTTGGACAAAATATGTAGGAGTGCGTCCATCTCTCTCTCTCTCTCTCTCTCTCTCTCTCTCTCTCTCTCTCTCTCTCTCTCTCTCTCTCTCTCTCTCTCTCACTCACACACACACACACACACACACACACACACACACTTTCACGCTCTCTGCCTCGCTCTACACTCTGTATATGATTCAGTCTCTGTGTGTGGTGTCCACATTACGTTTGCACTGGGTAAATGCGAGAAAGAGTTCTCACCCCTCTACCCACTCTTCGTCTCTCTAGTTCTCTTATTGATGCGTTCAACATTTAAATCAGGTGACATACCCATGCAGATGCCTCACTACCATCACGCCTGACTAGCACATTCTATGACCGATCTTTGGCCACAGTCTACTCTACACTAATCGATGGCCAGGTGGCCCGATGTTGGCTTGGTGTGTCATAGCCATAAACCTACAGGATCGAGTGATCGCTGTTTGAAGGACATACTGTACAGCTGACTGTCCAGGTCAGGACCACACCACACCCAAGCTCTTGGCAGTAGGAAGTAGGAACGAGCCACTAGAGTTATCGATGGAAATGGAAAGATCCTGCAGGAGGCACACGGCAGGACTTTCAGGGGAAGAAGAGAAGCTCAGTCTTATCTGTGAGGTGGTGGAAAGACACTTAAGCCATGAAATGAAAAAGGAGCAATTGTCTCGACTCCAAATGTCTTGCCGAGGACTAGTTACCCATTCAGGCTATTTTTCAGATTCAGGCTGGAGTTGAGGAAGGGGTAAGTTTTATTCATGGGAGTTAAATAAAATGACCACTCAAACCCATTGGGGCTCTAATGGGACAGAATGTAAACACATATTATCCTTCTAAAGTGACACAGACCACCAAATCTGTTATCCACTACTCTGCATTTCAAGATGAATACAGTATTGTCTAATATGAAGAATGAATAGATGCAATAAAAGAGTATGCTCGTTCATGTGACGTCTCTAAAACCTAAAGTCTAGATGATTTATATTGTTATAATAATTGGAATAATCCATGCAATTGGAGTAAACCATGGAAAATAAATGGGACCCATGTTTTTTTTGTGTGGCTTTAAAAACACGGTTGCAAGGTTTACAATTACCTGCATTTTTCACCCACTACGAGACCACTCTGCCTCTACTAGGTCAACGACGGCACTCCTATAATTAGGTCTGCTATACCCAAAACATGTGGGAGTAAGATCTACTATTGACACTTTTTCCACTTGTAATAACTAACGAACTAAATGTCATACACAATATACGTTCACTGAAAGAAGATTGTGAACATGAAATGCACATTTCTCACTAGAAATGTAACCAAGATGCATAAACTATCTTAAAATGATAGTTTAGTTTGTCTTCTTTTTTGCCAAAAGAAAACTGACTGCACCGTCTTGGCTTCACCAACATTACACTGAAATAAATGGGTGATAACAGCCCATATATTTGGGACTGATGTGTGCTGTGATTGCACTTTATCAGGTGACTTTTCTTTTACAAGTGAAAGATGATATCTTTGGAATGTGTTTGCTTTTTAACGGCAAGAAACAAGCACACAGAACAATAAAGTCACTCTTTAGAGATCACCATTCACCATGCGGTCGTGACTGTTTGCACACACTTGCTCCGTGCAGAGACCCCAAGCAGAGTCGTAATTTCAGAAAGAAATAGGGGGGGTGGTGGGTAAGTTACCACTTAAGCTCCATTTCTAAATTAGCGGACATAGTGGATCTACAAGCTCTCAGCGGCAGCGCGCGTTGAGAGCATGTAGTCCACTATTTTTGCAATTTGTTTGGGGGCGAAAAGAGAAAATGTTTGAAATCAGATTGATCTGCAAAAAAATTAATAATCTGAGTTGGGGACAAATATGCATAAAATAACAGAATTTAAGGTTAAATGTGAACACTAGGGGGTGGCCATTGCCATCCCCTGATGGCCCAAATGACGCCCCCTGACCCCAAGCATGCCCATGTAATTACAGGTTTGCCAGAACCACTGGGAGAGGGCTGGGCCTGGGCGAGAGCTAATGAAGCTCAGGCTCAGCATGTGGTGTGCAACAGGGCAGGGTACTCAGTCAGAAAGGCACACTCAGCCAACCAGAAGGCACCACTGGGCCTAATTACAGAGTCTGTGACTAACGATGAAGCCGTGCTCTGAAGTTGTGTGGCCGGAAGTCTCAAGCCTTTGCCGCCCAATCAGCTCACCTCCTGGTCCCAGCTGCACTGTAAATGGTACATCATCATTGTGTTTAGAGCTCCCACCATGCCTTCCTCCCACTGATGCCTGTAGGGTGATGGATAGCCTGTGGGCCTTATATTATATTGTACACTTAATTGCGCCATGCACGTGTGTGCCCCTAATCTCTATATATATGAGCGAATGTGCATGTGCTCAAAGTATGAGCCATTAAACATAATATGTAGCTTTATATAAGCCATTCTCTTCCTCTCGGCTCAGGTTATATTTATAATGCAATATGTGCGTGCACGCCTGTGTTTCCCCGAGTGTCATGGAATTGCATCAAGGTAGGCATGTGTAAATGGATGGTTTGGAGTGGTTTATTTGTTGTTTCCATTTGGGTTGTAGTGGTGATTTGTTTGCCACTGAGAGATGTGGGGGGAGGTTCTCGGGGTGACATGTGATTGGACATGATTTCTCGGAAAGGCTTTATGTGACCAGTAGACAAACTGCGCTGAGAGAAAGCTATCGCTCACTGCTGGACAGTTTATCTTCTCCCTGTAGATCGACTGTTCCTTGGGTAACCATGACTGATGGGGGATAACACATACACACAGGAACAAATCCTTACTCCTGTACGTGCAACTACACCAGTAACTTACACATCTTACAATCCCCCATGATGGCAGTTTCAAGCCAATGTTTACCTGACTTTTTTTTTCTTTGGATGAGCAAGAGATTCTTCCTGTGTCTGAAATCTGAATTAAACTACCGGGCAAATAGGACTTTATAGCAATCTCTCAAAACAGCAGAATCTTTGAGCACCACTGCCCTAAACCTGTAGCATTGTTAGTAGGAATAAATGCAGAGGCACCTGGGAGGAAGTGGAGTGAGAAAGGGGAGGCGCCCGCGCCTGTTTCCACACAAAAAGGAGGTGGTGAACCAAGTCAAAAGCTAAGAAGAAACTGAATGGGTTTCAGATTTGGACTAAAGATCCTCACAAAAAAATATCATGCTGCCATTCTGACAACGAGATAAATGAGCCTTTCGCCCCAGAAGTAAAACAAGCTTTTTATCAGCAGAACAATTGAGCCAGCTAGACAACTGAGCCGGAATTGCATGACTGGTGCGCGAGCGAGCTTGAGGAGCTGTCCAAGTGCTGAAAGTGCAAGCAGACTGTCAGTCAAGACAAGTGGCGTCACTCATGATTCATGTTTTAATTTAGTTTCCAAGCTTATTTTTCTTTTTACATTTACTTTAAGATTAAGAATATAAGCTTGAGATACATACCACTCTGACTCTGTGGCATGTTTAACAGACAATTAAGTTATTTGCCCGATATTTTGCATGGTAGCCTATAGCCTACTAAGCTACATGGGCCGCATGGAATACAAATTATATGTGTAATAAATGTTTCATTCTGCTAATGAAACCCATGGGATCCAACCTACATTCAGCAGTAGGTTACACTGCAAGCAATTACACAATTGGCTGATATTAAATGGGGAAATAATTAAACTGCCCTTTTCAGCTTGACATGTCTTCTTTCACTCCTGTCCTTTAAATTAATGCCCCTCACAAACCTGACAATCTGTAGCCAAACATCGGTTCCCGTAATCTGCATTGAACAGCAGTAGCAAGCTGCATGCAGAAGAATGCAGTCTGCACACTTGCAGTGGGAGGAGTTCGCAGCTTTTACTTTTCAAACGCCCCGTCGCCAGAACAGATCATTCCTTGCATGTAGAGACTGAGAGACTAAAGTGAAGTTCATGCCAGTGCTTGGTTATCGTTCCAAGCCACTGTCTGGTCAAAGTGATCATCATTTCCAGTCAACTTTCTACACAGCTACACTTCCCATGGAGAGTTAAGACTGAGACTGGACATCCCTCATCTGCTGCGCGTCGACTCGTCTCTCTGCTCCGCGCGCCCGCGTTTTGCGGAGGGACTGGGAGTGATATTTAGGGACGCACTCGTGGCCAGGCTGGGTGAACCGGGGAGCTGGCCCGGGTCTCCCGAACGCATGGAGGGAGACGTTATGGACAAAGTGGAGGCCATGGCGACCGTCTGTGACTTCGACCCGATCACAGGCAGCATCCCGGCCACCAAAGTGGAGATCACCGTCTCTTGCAGGTAAGTGCGCTGCTGAGTGTGCGCCAAAGAATTTGGGACTGGTGAATGGTCCGTGCGCTTTGGATACCTTGACTGTAAGCAACGTTTAGACGCAAACTGGTGCCGTTAGTTGCCAACGGTAAATGGCTATATAAGGGTGTACACATAATATTTTCTTGCCAGTTCCAAAACATCCACCCATCCCATCCCCACGATAGCCTATCGTTTTCTTTTTTTCTTTTTTCTTTTTTTTTTCAAGTAGACTATTCCACTGTTTCATGTGACGATGTGGTGGCATCAAACGTTTAAGCCATTATTTTAAACTCTTAATTCTTAAAGTTGTTTGTTCTTGCTTGCAGTCTTTTTTTGTTGAATTTGTTGCACCATGCAGGCGGTCATCCATTGCTGGGAGTGTGTGTGTAGGCGTGTGTGCCTCGGTTGATATCGACCTTTGGAGAGTTTGTTGGCGCATGTGAGAAGCTCACTTGGCTTGAGGCAAATGTGCCACATATTGACCCTTCACTGAAAGTTACACAGAAACACAAAAGACGAAGCATGATGGGAAGGAGTTAGGGTGGGGCGTGCTGGCCGCTGGTTGCAGTCAAACGACCAGATACTTGATTGCAGATTGATTGTCATAATTATACACCAAAAACTAAAGCTTTTATTTAATAATAATAATAATTTTAAATGCTTCTGGGGAAATTGCTAGGCCTACTCATGTAAAAAAAAAAGCAGAAGAGATAATTAAAAAAATGTTAATCATACAGTGGGTGATAGATATACAGTATTAGATATTGAGTGAAGGAGTCAAGGATAGAGATGTGAAATGTGGTTTCTGTGAACCTCATATGCCTCAGGATGCTGGGGAGGGTTGGTGGGAGGACTATGGTGGTGGGCTATGGCTGCTTCGGGGGATTTTGTCTTTCTTTATTGTTATTTCCGTTGTGAACATTGATTATGTGCTTTGTGTTTGTTCATTTTGAAAAGAAAGAAAAGCTGTATGCTGGTACATCTTATTCAGTTTATATCAGTTTATTGAGTATAGCCTATGCAGTAAATCAGTATTTGTCATTTTGAACAATATCTTCCAATCTACAGTTTTCTCTTGTGTTTGCCAATGATGAATGTTGGTTTCAGTACTGTGAGGTTATCAGGAATCAATATAATATGCTGTATGTCATATGGAGACATTTATCAGCCAGCTGCATGTGAGCACCATACCTCTCCACTTCAGCTCTCCTCCTATCTGAATCTTTCTAGAAATAAACACTCATTCGATTCGCCTGAGCCTGGGGTCAGTGTGCTAGGTGTGCTCGAGAAATGTACCAATCATGTCTTTGATTGGTAGGTACATTTTCTTCTTTTCTTTTAAAACAACGAGCATGTTGTTTTGGAAGCCCTTAAAAAATATGCTGTGATGTGATGCTTCATAATAAACACATATTTAGAACAAGCCAGTCTTCAAAACCATTTCCAAAAACTATATAATGAACTCATCTGTCACATTAGGAAAAAACAGCAGTTGGCTGGTATAAATAGAAACATTCAAGAGAGCGAAGTAATGAGACTGATACAGTGTGAGTCCAATCTAAAAATGTTCTGTTAGAGTTTGTGAAAATATGCATTGGAACCTGCATCATCACAACGGGGGCGATTGTGCCTCCCTGTTTGCTTCTCATTATGTTGTAGGAAGAAATCAATAACAGGTCCATGGTTTGTGCAACAGATTCAGAATGTATTTGTGACATCAAGTGTAAAGTTTTTTTCTTTTCTTTTTTTTCTTTTGCAATCTCCACCATGTTGTAGTATTCTGTGAGAATCGAGAGGACAGGAGTGAGAGGAAAGGGAAAGAAACATAAACAGGTTGAATAAAATAGAAGAAGAAATAGACAGTGTAGGCTCAGAGCCTCTGCCTGATGACAATAATAATAATATTATTAATAATAATATCTCCCTCCAACCAAGTGGGAATTCCCCTTATTAGGCTAGTGGTTTCCATCATGTGGGAGACCCCGGGGTCGAATCTCAGGCATTACATAATGTATGCATACCGATGGGTATGCCTATACTCATGGGATAGCAGGTAATCCAGGTATATCCATGATGTTTAGAACATTAGGTATAGCCACAGGGGCGTCACACCAAATTCTGGGCCCTGGGTACAAGGATTCACTGCGGGCCCCCCATGAATGTTAACTATTGAAAAATAGCAGATATACAAGCTCACAGCGCGGCACCGAGTCCCGCTTTGCGAGCTTGTAGATCTGCTATTTTTGAAAAGTTGTGAAAATGTGTGCAAGAAACCTATGTCAAGGACCCCCAAGATGATATGTATTTGGCCACGGACCCCGATCTCAAAATATTTAGTTCCAGGGACCCCCCAGAAGCAAAATTTGAGTTACAAATGTTCACTTAAAAAATACATATATTCAAAGATTTGCGCACATTTTCACGACTTTTCAAAAATAGCAGATCTACAAGCTCGCAGCGCGGCACTCGGTGCCGCGCTGTGAGCTTGTATATCTGCTATTTTTCAATAGCTAAAGTTACTAGGGCCCCTCCACCTTGGGCCCTAGTAACTCAGTCCCACTTTCCTACCCCTTGTGACGCCCCTGTATAGCCATGATGTTTAGAACATTAGGTATTTGCACCTACCTACTGAAGTTGAATTTGCACCTACTGTACATAAATGCATACTGTGAAGTTGAATATATTAATCTGTTGCACATAGAACACACTGTGAAGATGTTTACAAAAGTTAAGTGCAGTACAGTAGCAACTACTGGAAAAATATGCTGTGGCGTATAGAATATGCCAAACTTTTTGCACATGTACATCTGAGGATGCTCTTTTCTTTTCCTGTTGCTCTTTTTGCCTTTTGCACTCCTTTATTTTTATCTTCTTTTCTTTTTTACGTCTTACTATTATTTACACCTTTTTCGATTATTATTATTATTATTATTAGATGTGGTTTGCTGTTATTATATTGTTTTTGAGCGGTGGTTACACCGTCTCCTATACGTGGCCGTGTGTGTATGCGTGTGTGTGTGCGTGTGTGTGTGTCTGTATGTAGCCTGCAGGCCTGCAGTACCTTTTATGACCACACATGTTAAGGGAGGGGCGCTGTTGTTCAGGCCAGGCACACACACACACACACACACACACACACACACACACACACACACACACACACACACACACAGGGGGGAAGGGGGGGTAAACCACCGCTCAGTTCACACGGGTGTGATTTTTTGATATACGACTGGATTGTCTGAAGGATGCCAAACAAAGACACATTTTACTCTTATGTACCTGTACAAAAGACGTAACAATAAAATACAACCTTGAACCTTGAATATACATGATGTTTAGAACATTAGCATCATATAAAGGTGTGTATAATGTTCTTTTGGACACAATAGCTTCATTATGCAGGTGCGTATAACGTGAGAATAGAGATAGTTCTTAAGGTGTTGTTTCAAGACCAGTTTGTGCCGCATGGAAAAAATTAAAAACACACACGTATTTCACATACAGTAGCCTACAGTAAAATACCTCCCACCAGGTACTGTACATCTGCATTAAGGAAGCATGAACATAATCTACATAAGGAGAGGTAATCCAACATAGGGGACTTAACAAAACACTGTGTGTGTGTGTGTGTGTGTGTGTGTGTGCGTGTGTGCGTGCGTGCGTGCGTGCGTGCGTGCGTGCGTGCGTGCGTGCGTGTGTGTGTGTGTATGTATGTGTGTTAATATTGTTTTGCACCTGTACTTGTTGCCCATCTGTTATTCCATGTATTTACATATTTGGCCACAGATGCTATGTACATTATTTAGATAAAATGTACTACTTGCTTCAACAGAAGTATGTTATTTAAATAGCCTGTTATGTAGGCAGATTCAAAGTGTGATGCCATCTGCCATCTTAGTTACTTTATAGCACATCATTTTCTATTAACTCGATTTACCCAACCACTTAGGCGCCGTACAGACATCTGCGTCACGCATCATCATCTTATCGTATGAGAATGGCCACTGGGGGCGCCGTACTAATGCATTCTCAATGCAAGGTTGTTTGGTGTTTTGTCGTTGCCGTGTCTCTTCAAGAGCGTACAGGCTGCGGTTGAGCTAGAGACACGGCAACGACAAAAAACCAAACAACCTTCCATTGACAATGCATTAGTACGGCGCCCCCACCCCCAGTGGCCATTCTCAGACGATAAGATGATGATGCGTGACGCACATGTGTGAGCGCGGCCTTACCCTGTCGTTGGTTGACTACACACTGAAAAAAAACATGGCTAAATGGTTCCACAAAGAACCTTCCAAAAATGAAAACATTTATTTACTAAATTGTTTATCGATATCTCACCCAAAGGAGAACTTGAATTCTGGAGAAGTTTTTGTCGCATTCCTAAGCCACTCATTTGAGGAAACTCTTTGAGTCTCCATAGGGAACAAACCAGGCTCTTTGTGTCTCTATAGGGAACCATCATCAAATTATTGGCTTAGGAATATGACCAAAACAAAAAAAATATCTATGAATTCAAGTGAGTAATCGATTGAAAAAAGTTATTTTTTGGGTGAACTATACCTCTAATGGTTCTTGTGTTACTCCTTTTTGTCAACGCCCATTGAGGAACCAAAAATGGTCCCTCATAGAATCATTCACCGGAAGGGTGCTTGGTTGTTGTTGTTGTTGTATTGCTGTGCAGACCCTTGCCTTCCATTAATTTCTCCCAAAACAAAGGCTTGCTTTAGGATACAGTTAATATTCTCTAGAAACACAAATTCTTGTTCTCAACCGCCCTTGAAATAATATTGCCTGATACAAGATGCGTCATCTCGAGGATCTTTTGGGCTTCCTAGAGATTGCTTGCTCAAATATTTAACCCTGAGGATGCCTCGATTAGACAGTTCACCAGCTGAATGCATGAAAATTATTTGGAGCACACACACGCACATGCGCGCCCACGCACACACACCCAACGACCCCCGTTGAGGGGCATCCAGGTGTTTTTTTTAACACATACTGTATCTTTTCTTATGGAGGTCCCTGCCCCTGGCATAAAACATTTTCACATTTTCATTTTCAGATGATGTACCGGTACCTATTTTAATGTAATGTGGCCGTGCCAAATACATCATTACATTAAAATAGGTACATCATCGTTTTGGGGGTCCTCAACATGTAAATGCTCGAGAAGCACTGCCCTGGGGTTCTGTTTGGTCTGTCCCATTGTAATGATCAGAAACACTGTTAATGTGGGTGAGAGGCACCAACATCACAGCCCTGTGTAATTGATTTAGTAAGGCTGAGAGCTCTGAGATTGCGGTGTACGTGGAATTGAATTGCAGCATGCACCCCTACAGGCGTTCTTCTCATAACCCGGTGCTGTTATTGCAGAAAGCCTCTCTACAAACAGGAGGCACCGATACAGACAGCTCTGTATCAAAACAACGAGTGCATATCTCTGTGCACATTGTTTCTGCTCTGTGAGTATGATTGGTTGGGTTCACGGGTCAGCCGATGAGCTGAGCCTCAGAACGTGTGCTTCCCATCAGAGAAGGCTGCATGCCAACTTACAGCAGCGTAAAGGTGCCTGCTTGAAACCCAATTGGTTTCTAGTCCTGTGTTCCTTCTCAGAAATATGTCATTGAATACAGCTCAATGGGTTAAGACTGGAAAGTGGTTATGGACCCGTGGCGCATTTAAAGGCTCCGTGGCCACGGGTAAAGTGGCAGTAATGAGTATTTTCAGTGGTTGATAGTTGAGTAGCTCTTCTGAATATTTCATAAGCTGGATCATGCCAAAACGAGGCGCAAAGTAGTAACTGTGAATCCAGCTGGATTTCAGATGATGCCCTTTTTATATCTCGGCATAGCAGCCTGTCTTACTGTTCCCATGTAAATGACTTGAGGGAAACTGGGAATTCTCTTGGTCCAAATAGCCACTGAGAAAGACTGTCATTGGTAATCAGTAGTAGAAAATTCACATTGACAAATACCAACTCTGTCTACCTCTGTGACCACAGAGCAAAAATTGATTTTATTGATAGACTCAACAACGCAACACAGCATCAATGGCACGTGGCCACTCAAGGGAGTAGAAGTTATAACGTTGAATTATTCCTGACGTGACAGTGAAAGTCACTTATATTTGGGAACAGGGCAGATTAGTCTAAATCACTTATTTATTTTTAAGCAGATCTAGAGCAAACTAGAGTTTCGTAATGCATCTACTGACAAATTCCCCCCCTCTACACTGTGCTCTGTATCACATCTGACAACCCAGGTTTAGACATTTCCCATTGCCTGGACGCCATCAGAGCACTGTGAAGACATTGCTGCTTATTGTTTACTCCCTCTTTCTATTATGGTTAGATGCTAATGCGGCCCCATCCTCCATTGTATCACACCATTGCCTCTGAGCTCTGCGATTCCCATTCATTTGGTGTGACAGATTGGTTAGAGTAGCACCGCACCGATCAATGGATTCCATGGCCTGCGGGTTTTAACTCAGCTGGGAAATGCTTTAGTCCCGGGGTATTCATTACCTGATGCAACACACAGCCAAGATCACACAGGTCACATCACGTCCAGTATTCTGTGACAAATGGTTGCAGGGTAGGATTCCTGCACATCCCTTCACGAAGTTCACGCAAGGCTCCTGATTGCTGCTCTCTCGGGCCAATCTGGAATCATGTCGCGTGTCAATCAATATAGCAGCCAGGCGGGGGGAGTTGTAACGAACGCATTGGGGGTGATTAGACATGTTGCGCTGTAGCTTTATATGTAAAAAAGAAAGTTGGAGGAGAGCAATTACAGTTCTAGCTGGTTAACCAACCTTGTTGTTTATTTGACTGCATTGACACTGACATTGTGACAAATTGCTCTAGTTGGTTGTGATTGATTTAGCACAGGGGTCTTCAGCGTTTTAAGGCCAAGTACCCCTTAACTGAGAGGGAGCTAGAGCAGGGACCCCCACTACATACTGTACAAAATTGTGTTGCAGATTTTCATCGATTTTATGAAAGTACTGTTATCAGTCTATGACATTTAACCACTTAAATCACGGATACTTTTCCTTTTCACTTTACACCAAACCTATTTGCCAACAATAGCAGCTCTACAACACCTCGCAGCGTGAGGCGTTGAGAGCTTGTAGAGCTGCTATTGTTGGCTAAAGTTCTCCTCTCCGAGGGTTCAAGTTGTTCATTGAAAATAATGATCCTATCACACAAAGATTTGGTGGCCCCCTTGAAGTAACTCTGAGGACCCCTTAGGGGTCCCGGACCCCCTGTTGAAGACTCCTGATTTAGCACCACAATGCATCTCATGTTTTACTATAACCCAATTCCTGTGACCTGGTTTCTTGACTGAAACATCTTTGTGTTTTTGTGCTGGGAGGAACGGAACTGGTTTATTGTGCATAAAATATTAATTGAAGATCTCTCTCTGTAAGATAGTGAGATTTCAATTTGAGAATGTTCTACTAAGCCCCATTCTTCTCGTACCCTGTTCTGAGTTAAAACTGACCCCAGGCAGACTCACAGCTTTTATCTCCCGGGAGTGAGTGATCTGACACATCTGTGTGTGTGTGTGTGTGTGTGTGTGTGTGTGTGTGTGTGTGTGTGTGTGTGTGTGTGTGTGTGTGTGTGTGCGTGTGCGTGCGCGTGCGTGCGTGCTTGGGGGGGCATGAAGGCGCCAGGAGAGAGTAGATCCTTTCCAATTTTGGGGATGTTAGGATTGCACAGGCAAGTCGTCGATGAAGCGAATAATTATGCATGGACCCCTTAAACTGTGAAAATATATTTGGATGTGGTGGTGTCAGTGTTATTAATACATTCTCATTTGGGATGTATAGCAGCCAAGGAGGCGGTAAAGTGGTGCAGTCATGTCAGCTGGCTGTTGACATGTGCTGCATGTCACATGTATTGACTTCAGTGATTGAAGGAGTACTGGTAAAGTCAGTGGTGGAAAAAGTACTCAAATGTTTTAAGTAAAAGTATAATACTGCAATGTAGCAATATTCGAATGGCCAAGTGGTTAATGTATGTTTTGTAATAGGCTAATAATCAAAATCTAAAAAGTAACTAGTAACTAAAGTTTTCAAATAATTGTAGTGGAGTAAAAAGTAGTGATCCGAGATGTAGTGGAGTAAAAGTAAAAGTACTGTAAATTGGAAATACTCAAGTAAAGTGCAAATGCCTCAACATCGTACTTAAGTACAGTACTTAAGTAAATGTACTTAGTTACTTTACACCACTGAGTAAAGCCAGTACCACAAATGTCTGCCTGACTCTTTGTGGTCTGGTAAGGCTCCATACTGTAGGCACTAGGCATATACTGTAGTTTCAAGTCATTTAGTGGGTGATTGGCTCACCGTTTAACCAATCAGAACCACAAATGTACAATAATAATAAACTTATAATGAACCCAGGGAGACTAAATGTTGTCTGCCTTGAGAAAGACCTTCAATAAACGTTTTAATGAATTCTATAGCAGCACCGATGTAAACCTCTTCAAGCAGTCATTGTGGTAATTTAAAATGTAGAGCTGCTTGTGTGTTTTCATCATCTAAAACCCTCTCCACATTTCACTGATTGGTTTGGCTACCAAAAACTGGGCACAAACGATTCTCAGTGGTTGTTTGCTAGACTACCATCTTGTGGCGAAAATTTAAATTTGAATATTTATTTAGATATGTGACTGGATATGTGTGTATCAGGATATAGTGGACCTGTATTCAGGGACGTGCTGGGCCCCTGATTCAGCCCAGGAAAAAGAGTTGGAGAGGCCCTCATTGCGCGCTATAGAGAGATCTCTCTATAGCACTGCTGCTACTCAAAGATTTGCCATTTCAGATCATGACAAGTGACAAGCCAGTGGGCCAATTACATGAGTTATATTTCGTCGTTGTCGGGTGGAAACCGTTTGTTTTGTATTTATCATTTTAAAAATTATATAAACTATGAAAACAGCCGATCTATGTACAAGCACACAACGCCTCGCACCGCGAGGCGTTGTGTGCTTGTAGATCTGCTGTTTTCACTACTTTTGTGCGACGGCCTTGACTGATGAAGCAGGGCTTTGCTTTGCGAAAAAAAATACAAATTTGAAACTTGGAGATACGCGGTTTCTGCCCCACAGTGACAATTTACTTTATTGGCCGCCTAGCCCCCAAAATGGAACAAAGGTCGACATTTTATTTTTAATTTTTTCCTAATGGCCGGCCTGGACCAGCCAGGAATGAACCGGCCGTTCGGGAGTCCCGCTTTTCCCAATTACCAGCACGACCCTGCCTGTATTCATGACAGTATGTTTTCGGTTACATATCGGCACTCCGACACATTGCTATTCCGACCCCCTAAACCTAACCTTAACCTCAGTAAAACTAACGCTGGTGAATGCTAACCTGGTGAAATGCTAACCTGCCCTGCCGACGCTGGTACACAACAATAGGCAACATTACGCAAATGTCTGAAAATGATATATTTTATATCTTATTCAAAATGTTCAGAAATACCATATCTACACGCTCATAACGCAACGTGAGCTTGGAGATCGTCAACTTTTGCTATCCATTGTACAAAGAATCAGGGTTCACTCCTGTAAAATGTAAACAAACCAAAAATAAGAATAACAGGAAAATGGACTGGTTGTTTTTATTTTTGTATATAGGGCTTTAAGTTAATTGCTCCAGGGTTTGGCTGTACACTGGAACGTTACTACAATAATTGGAGAGGCCAAGCCTTTTTTTCTGTCAGCAGATGGCCAGTGCAGGAACGCTCAAATTCAACTGGGTTTTCAGTCACCCAAAATATCCCCCAGTGGTCTGGCCATAGGATAGGCTTTGTTCCCCACCTCGAATGGACCTACACGATGTATAATGTAACTTATTGCACCTTTATCCTTTTTTTTTGTTACTCCCAATGGTCCAGGCTGCCAAAATCGAGTTTGACAAGTTGCTTATTTTTTCCTCTGGATGGTGCTGTTTACTAGCTTATGGGTCTCCAATTATTTCGCATGGGAAGGTCACCTGACATGAACGTTGATGACATCACCGTAACAAAATCTGCGTTTCTGTTTTTTTAGGGGAGAAATCGCACCGGTGTGAAGTGAGCGGTGCAAACACGACACACGTGCATATCTCCTTGCATGGACCGTTCTGTCCGTGACGTCAGTTACTTTATGTGTATGGCCATGGATCCTTTCTCCATACATGGAGATTCCGTGCTCATATTTTTGTTTGGCTAATTCACAAAAAGTGCAGCGTAAAAGAGATTTGCACCGCTCCAAAAAGGAAAAAGCATCATAATGTTAGTCTATGGGACAGTGGTGAAAAGTGACGCTGGATGGCGCTGTTCTCTAGCTTATGGATCACCACCAATTATTTACGGGGTACCCGGAAGGTCACCTGACATGTTGATGATGTAATCGGAACAAATACAAATAAAAGCCTTATTCTATGGGACGAGTGGTGGAAACGAGGTGGACGCGAGTGGACAGGAATTATTTTCCAACTCCAGGACACCCTTGCGCATCTTTTGAGCTGCGAGCAAATCAGAGCAACATGGAATATTACATGATTTTTCGAAGGCTAGTGAAAACCTTTTCTGTAACCCCAAAAGTCCTGACCTCTGATCAACATACAATTAAATTTAAAAAAATCACACCCAGTGTTAACACTTGGGGAGCCAAACTCGTTCAGGGACGAGTTAAGGCCACTAGGTGTCCCTCTGCCACAGGAAGTTATCTCGTTCACAGACGAGGCAACAAACAGTTAACTTTTTGAGCCTGCAGCTGCCCTTTGCATGACCTGAGTCCATTACGTCACCCAGTCAGTGCAGGCAGCCCCTCTAGGGAAGACATCACGGAAGGACTTAACATTGCTTTAGATTCTACTTTGAAACATAAGAACGGCTTTATCTAAGAATGAAGTGAAAACAGCCCCA
This sequence comes from Nannobrachium achirus, assembly GCF_963921795.1. Lineage (NCBI taxonomy): Eukaryota > Metazoa > Chordata > Actinopteri > Myctophiformes > Myctophidae > Nannobrachium > Nannobrachium achirus. Next base: position 30,355,635 of record NC_137818.1, on the reverse strand, counting down.
TGGAAGCAGAGAGCTGATTGTTTTCACGGCGACACTTTACCGCGATTTTACCGCGATTTTTGGATTTTAGTTTCGCGAGCGTTTGTAAACAAATGGATTATCCTCCTCAATCTTCTCTGGACACGCACGTGCACACGCACGAAGCTTGCGAGGCACGTCAAAACAAAGCGTAAGTCAATGGTGGCAGCAGCAACAGCTATAAATGTTATAAACCTTAGCAGCCCATGTGTTAAGTGAGCGGTGCTATTTATGAGTTCATTTCATTAAGCGTCCCGCAAATCTTGGCTACTGTGGGATGTGGCGGGACATACCGTACATACAGACACATACTGTACGTACATACAGAGCTAAGAGTGTGTGCCATGAAAACTGTAGGAGGAGTAGTGTGATGAACTCAGTGGTGGAAAAAGTACTCACATATTTTACTTAAGTAAAAGTATCACTGCAATGTAGAAATACTCCATTACAAGTAAAAGTCCGGAATTCAAAACATAAAGGTATGAAAGTATTGGCATCAAAATGTACCAAAAGTAAAAGTACGAAATGTTTGAAAATAGCATACAGCTCACAACATGTCGCATCGCAACGCGTTGTGAGCTTGTAGATCGGCTATTTTCAAATAGCCTTGGTATAAAATAGGGCTAAAGTGGTTTATGTAGGTTTTATAATATTATAATTTATATCTGCAAAGTAACTAGTAAATAAAGTTATATATTATATTATAATATTTGGATCAGAGATGAAGTGGAGTAGAAGTAAAAGTATTGGAAATTGCAATACTCAAGTAAAGTACAAATACCTGAAAGTTGTACTTACTGTACAGGACTTAAGTAAATCTATTTAGTTACTTTACAACACTGTCCGAGTGGTTATTCATTCTGATATCTCACTTGTAAGTTGGTCTGGTCTGTATGAGTTCATGCTTACATTACAATTTACCTCCCACTTCTTCTTCATTCCTTTCACATACACGGCTCCACATGTCATGCCAACACCAATTACACATATTCCTTCTCTCTTTCCTTTATGTTGTGCATGTTCCTCCCCCTCTGACTTGATGTGAATGCCAAAACCGACACCTACAACCTGTCACTTGCTATCGGGCAGAAACCTCTTCTCATCTCCATTTTTGTTTTTGTTTCATGTTTTTTCCTAAATTAGCTCCCTACTCGATCATACTACACACCGTCAAACAAAAATATCTAAAATAGCAGATCCACTGAGCTAGTAGATCTTCTACTTTTGCTACTGAATTTGAATCCTGAAAGGTCAGAGACATAGTAGAGAGAGTGTACAAGATCCTAACCGTACTTGATGTTGAGGTTGGTAGTAAAATTGTTTTAGCCTGTGTGGCACAGTATGTGGTTCTCCCTCTCTCTCTGTGTGTGTGTGTGTGTGTGTGTGTGTGTGTGTGTGTGTGTGTGTGTGTGTGTGTGTGTGTGTGTGTGTGTGTGTGTGTGTGTACGTGACACACATACTGTGCTTGTGAATATTGTTTATGTATCTAACAGTTTGGGTGTTCTCAGAGAGCGAGATGAAGCCAAATCCTTGTGAATTCACCCACCAGGCGAAGTTGAAAGTACTCCATCTGGGTAGTAAGCGTTGCCGTGTGCACAATCATCTCCCCCAGCTCCTCACAGAAGCCCATCTCCACAGAAACCCTGAGCTGTCAAAGTGTGCAATTAGCAGTGATATTATTCCCAGTCCAAACATTAGTCACACGCAGCCACATAGTGGAGTTAGCCTCAGGGAGTCGTAGCATATCGCCGTTGTCGGGTGGAAACCTCGTATCTCCAAGTTTCAAATTTGTAAGTTCTTTCACAAAGCAAAGCCCTGCTTCATCATACAAGGCCGTCGCACGAAAGTAGTGAAAACAGCCGATCTACAAGCACACAACGCCTCGCACCGCGAGGCGTTGTGTGCTTGTAGATCTGCTATTTTCACTAGTTTAGTTCATTTTTAAAACGATAAATGCAAAACGAACGGTTTTGGACATACAAGGTATTCACCCGACAACGACGATATAATATATGCTGCGACTCCCTTGGGATAGGTGTGTGTGTGCGCGTGTGCATTGTTATTTGCCTGGCCGTCAGTTGGAGCGGTTTGATCACTTGGATTCTGTCACTGCTTTATAAAGACGGCCACCCAGGGAGTGCTCTGCTGCAGGTATGTAGACCTAGTGAGATCCCAGGGTGAACAGAAAATGGAATAATTAAACAGATGGAGGAGGAAAATGACACCTGGCGCCATCGCAGTGAAGGTCAGCAGATGGGTCTGTCACTAATAACGGGGCCAGATTGCGTGCAATGAGCTTGATTGGATGAGAGGTCGTGAGATTGAGACAAAAGCTATTCATCCTTCTGCGTTATCTCCCATCACCACCAGCACCTGCTGTGTTTCACAGATAGACAAGATCATTCAGATAGGGATGGTTACCTACGCTGGTATGCAGGGTGGGGAATCTCATCAGCTCTTTTTGGAGCGGCGCTCCTACGTCTGGCTTTGTGTATATGTATGACCGTATGAGCACAGAACTCTGTAAGAGCGCCGAACTCCATGTATGGAGATATCTAACGTCACAGACAGAACGGCCCATACAAGGAAATATGCACGTGTTTGATACCAGGCACGGGTGGGATTTTTACGTTTGTAATCATTTTTAGCCATGCAATCAGCAGAGTTCTAAGGACAGCTATTGCTTTCTGCTTCAGTTGTACAAAAATATCAGATCTACAAGCTCACAAGTGTATCATCCACAATGCGTTGTGAACTTGTAGATCGACTTAAATCGGTCTTCGGGAGGGCCCGTCCGCCCTAGCCTGACTGCAAGCGTCAGACTCTATCACACACTTCGTTTCGGGATTAGAGTCTGATCCTGCGGACGGAGATTCTACTTCAGCGTGGGCGGGCTAAAGCCTATTGACGTCTCACACACACACACACACACACACACACACACACACGCGCACACACACACACACACACACACACACACACACACACACGCGCGCACACACACACACACACACACACACACACACACACACACACGCTTAGAGCCCCCGACGGCGACGTGGCGTGACATTGAAAAAATACGTTATTTCTCATAACCTATTATATGACTGCATGTTTACGTTAGTGCAAAATGGTATTAAAACGTAATGAAACGGCACTATTGTATAGTTTATTAAAAGAATTCGAGTCGAGTCTGACTCCGCCATGACAGTTTTCACGGACCAATCAGAGTCCACTAGCTGCTCACGTGGGCAGAAGAGCACCAATCAGAGTCCACTAGGGACTCTCATGTGGGCAGAACAGCTCCAAAGGGAGGGGGCTGGGGGGGGGGGGGCTGGGACCGGACCAGCCTACCACGTGCCTCAAGTCTACAGCCCTGATTGGCCCATTCAATTCGCCCGCTCCTCGGGCGAGCTTGAAATAAAATAAAATATCTCCGGTGTCAGTCCACACTACACACCACCCACCAACAGGGGGTGGTGATGGGCGGACTGATTTATCAGGCTACGTCAGGCTAACATATACATACATATATGTAGTCCTGGTCAAGTACGATGTACTATGCATCTCTCCAGTTTGGCTTTCTGACCCCAAGGCCTCCAGTGATGTTCCTTAAAGGCATATTAGATAGAAGTTCCTACTCATCTGACCTTTCTGACCCCATAGTGTGTGAGAGGAATGGTAGTCCATTGTCAGAGTGGAAGAGTAAAAGTCATGGGTCAGGAGTCAGGACAGAAATTGAGAATATATAGTTGTCAGTAAGCTTAAATTTGTATCCAAGGCATTGATTGATTGATTGATTGATTGATTGATTGATTGATTGATTGATTGAAGACTTTATTAGAAGTTTGCATAGAAAAAGGTACAGTTTCATGACGGTACAGTTCACTGGTACAAGGTCAACTAAAAGGAGATCCTAGAAAAGAATACGCTTATTTCCATAGGAAACCATTGAAGTATCTCATATAACATTGAATGACAGACGGATAGAACACAGTACTATGCAGTAGATAATATAGTAATAAAAAAAAGTAAATAAAAATAAAATAAACAGTGCAAAAAATATATACAGTAGGTAAATACAAAGAAGGGTCAGGGTAGGCTGGGCTAGGTTTGTTATTGCCAGTTGCGAATGGCTGCCGCCTGTAATTGGTTTTTCAGGGCAATTTTCAAGGGTGCTAGGGGGTATAATTTCTTCATTTTAGGGGCAAAGCAAATTGGCCTTCTTGTCTGTCTACATGACAAGAAAGAGACACTGGTGTCTAGATGTTGGCAAGACAGAGACAGAGGAGAAAGTGGTACAGTCAGCTGGGGCATTAAGGCCACTGTGGCCTCAGGGTATACCATTTTTTTGAGGGGCAAAAGGCCAAACTGCGGGGCAACGACGGCCATGGCCTTCATGGCCTCCCTGAAATTCCTGCCCTTCTAGGCACCCTCCTGTGTGCTCTACAATAAATATCTTTGGCAAAACTGATCTACATGCGTTATAAGCTCGTAGATATGGCTATTTTGGCTGAATGTTAGCCCCAGAATAGGGATGCTAGTGTTTAACTTAGTGCAATTTACAATTTAAGACAATTTTTTGTGCAAAATCAAAATAAGCATAGTAGCATAGCATCTTGTCATTAAACAACAAGGTAAATAGTCACATAGAGTGCAGAAAGAACAATGTAGACTAGTAGACTAGGACAAGAGAAGAAACAATGAATCTAACGTGTCTAAATAACATGCTAAATCACATTCTTAACATTTATGGCATGAGGGGAAAACTAATTAAGGGACAAAATATGAGAACAAGTAACCTACAGTAAGTAGGTTACTTGTATGTAACCAAATGGACCCATACAGTCATCTCCAAGTTACAAATGGATGAATGAACACTGCAGATCTTAGTGTTTACAGTATTGTGTGGTTTATTCTTATTCCCATTTCACCCCTTCGCCAATAACATCATACTGATGATCAGATCATACAGAGGTGGTCTGCCATATTCTCTGCTTCTTCTCTGAAAAGCTCTTTTTCAGATGTGCCAATAATTATTTTTGACAACTCTTAGAGAGGGGTAGAGAATTAAGGGTCTGCTGACAATGAGGCACCACAGGAAAATTAATTAATTCCAACATGTTGTAGATTAATAACAAGTCACATGGACCATGGCGTTGCTAAAATATCTCCACGGTTCAGAAAAGGAGCTTGTGTTCCATGATGTACTTCCAATATGATGTGTAATTAAGATTTCACGGATGTCTGTCATTTTTCAGCCAAGCCAAATAGCTTTTGGTAATATGAAAGCAAAGCTACTATATTAATTAGATTTATTCAATGATGAAAAATAAATGAAAACTTTGTCACGTTAAAGGAACACCTCTTTTCAACCGTAACTTCATATAATTAGTCCTAACTAATGCTGACTATAAAGATGGTACATTTTCCATCTACTCACTCTGTCTCATTGGTGGTCAGAGGACAGTTCAGAAACCTGCCTACCTGTGACTGACACCATCGATGAGGATTCCAGGCTAATAGAAACAACACACTTTCGCTTCCTGAAAGGTTAGCATGCCATTGTTCCTGCATGAATACAAAATTAAAAAAAAGTAAAAACTTGTTTGAAATGAGTCACATGACCAAATCTGCCTACAGATGATGTTACTGTTAGGCAGGTTTCTGAACTGTCCACAGCCCTCCTCTGATACACAGATCAAGTAGACAACAATGGTCCATATTATAATGAGAATGAATGAGGACCAATGATTTGAAGATAGGTTGAAAATGGGTGAAGTGGTTCTTTAAGTGATTAGACTGAGAATACAGCCAGGTTTTGTATGATATTTTCCTGGTGAAATTGACGGTATTGAATGATTACCAGTTTATACCTAAGTTGCCTGATCAGACATATCCTGCCTACTGAAGAGAATATTTCATGGTCCATTGGTGACAAGAGGTTTCTGCACTCAAACGTTTTAACCACTTAAGGACACCCTACAGTATATAATGAATTGTACGACCAATAGCAAAAATAGACGATCTACAAGCTCAAAACAAGCGATAGACCTATACTGTATAATGACACTGTGTCATTATACAGTAGGTGTAGGAATCCCAGGTGTTTAATTAACACACTGATTGAAAGGCGTATTATATGATCATGAGAAGCAAAAGATACTACACTCTGAGTTTTATAGTTTACTTACTGTAGAGTGTGGTATTGTGCTACACCATGTCCCAATGCAAAAGGTTTTATGTACAGTGTTCACTGTATAGGATTAATTGACAATAAAGATTTAATTGTGTGGAATTGAAATAAAGCTATTAAAATGTGGGTAAAATATGTGATAGAGACAAATAGACATACCGGTAATTAATTTTGTGCCACTTTTTAATGAACCTCAGAGTCAGACCACAATGACTTGGAATAATGGTCTTATCTCATTTAGAGGCAGTTGTGGCAATGAAGAGATAAGTTATGAAACAAGTCATTTCAGGGATAGCAGATTGATGTGTGCATTGATGTGTGCCCTTGAAAAGACCCTGTGCTACACAGCATATAGCATGGTCCTACAGCCCTTTTATTACCAAGGCAGGCATGTAGTTTGGCTCAGTGGCCTTGTGGTTAGAGTGTCTGCCATGAGATTGGGAGGTCATACCAAAGACTATAAAAATGTTACCCAATGCATCTTTGCTTGACACTATAAGCATCAAGTCCCTGCGTCTTGCTAGTGTCATGTCCAGGGGGTGTACTTGTACAGTACATCAAGCTGCCTCACACTAAGGAAACAGGACACACGCTTCTGACATGGTTCCTACTTACGGTATGTAGTTTGACGCCTTCTGTTACAGTGATTACACCTGTAATCAGTAATATTTGATCACTTGTGATGTGGCTTTGTCCAATCTGATCAAACTGAGATTCACAGCCACAACGTGGCACACTCAGATCCCAGGCTGCTCTTTTAAGCTCACCAATTAACAGTGTGGTAAAATACTGTGGCACATATTCATAGTACAGTCTGTGTTGTGTCGTGGGAAGATAAAGTAGGGGGAAGGTGATGGACAAGTTAATTGGCTGAGGGTAATGGATGCCACAACGTAAGGTGGATGAGAGGAGACAGTTATTCACGGATGGATTTGTTGTCTCCAGTGATAATTACAGTGACAATGTTCCAACTACAGTCAGGTCAGCCCTGGGCTAAACGCCATAACCCAAATTAAGCTGCGTCTCAGACCCCCTAGTCACATGATCATCCCACTGACGGACGACATTGGACATTGTGTATTGCTACATGAATGATGGCTTCCTACTTGGCTTTACATGAGACACTTGGGAGTCTCATATATATTCATGGAAATCATCCTGTTCCCTAAGGGAATGAGGATTGTTGTGTTCCGTATGTGATTTATTTATTGACATTGTTCAGCAGGAAATCAAATGGGGAACAAATTCAGGTTTTTTATGCTGATATGCTAATGAGGTTGCTGAAGCAATCATCTTTAATGTCACTCCTTCAGAAACTTTAGAGATGCCTGACGGCGTACCCACAGCGCATACATGGCACTACTTCCAAAGATTCATTTTAAAATGCAGTATCTGATTTATTACACAGTATACTGTCAAGCCAGCGAGAATAGATGGGAAAGAGAGAGCATGACATATATCAGTGGATTGAATCTTGTGACATTGTGAATACATCACAGCATGCGTGTTAGACCCCAGAACTACATGAATGTTTCCAGGGCAGCAAGAGGTACGATGGCAAATATATATGTAATGTACACTGTAAATGTTCTTAAAAGCTCACAAAAGATTATTGCTTATCATCACAATACATTTCACTCTTCACAGTACACAAGAAAATCCTTAGTGCTTGTTCAACTCTGGATGTCCACTAAGGATTTAGCTGTGTACTGTAAGTAAACTTGAATTGTTCCGCCACAAGTCAATGTTGATTATCCTGACTGTCAGTTGTGAAAGTATTCAGTGCACTACTTTGTTGCCTTACGCAGTAAAGTGTTCATTGTTCATTTGAACATTTGTAACTGTTGGGTCTAAGTACTGTATCTGTGTATGTACTTATTTTTGGAGCTGTGTGCAGCTCCCTATACGTGGCTCTGTGGGTCTGTGTGTGTGTGTGTCTGTCTGTGTGTCTGTATGTAGCCTGACTTCGGCGCGTAACTAGTGCCGCACCATTTACGCCACTCGCGCAATATATACATCAAAATGTGCGGCTCGGCCGGGAATGGTGTTCTATTACCTTTCGTTCCGATCCGCCTTACCATGCCGACGTAATCGGCAAAAAACGACGCTTAATTGTCCCCATTGACTTATAATGGGACAATGCAAGAAATCACTTTCAAGTATTTTTCTCTCGTAAACCATAGGAGCTACAGTTTCAAACCTCGGAGAGGAGATTCATAATGATTTTAAGAATGAATCGAAAAATAATTACATCACTCGGCCTCATGGTGGCGCTATAACGGCCCACTTTACGTTTTGCCCCGTAACTCTTGAACCGAGATCGGAAAATTAAAATTCTTTTTTCCCTGGATTCCTTGGGTCAAGACGCATCTCCCCATATAGGCCACGCCCATTTGCACCAGGATAGATTTTCCGCCATCTTGAATTTTCTCCAAAACACACTTTTTGCTCCTTTTCCTACATATTTTCTTCAAATGTCACAAAAATCGGTACACATGATCCACACACACACACACACACACACACACACACACACACACACACACACACACACACACACACACACAGCTCCACTTCACACGGGTGTGATTTTTCAAAATGTGACTTAATGTAAGATCATAACCAGCTTAATACTTAATACTTTTCTTAATACTTTTCTCCCTATTTTCTCCGACTTGAGTGTACACTGTTATGGATGTTGCCTTGTTCTGTGTGTGTGTGTGTGTGTGTGTGTGTGTGTGTGTGTGTGTGTGTGTGTGTGTGTGTGTGTGTGTGTGTGTGTGTGTGTGTGTGTGTGTGTGTGTGTGTGTGCGCGCGCGCGCGGTATGCAGATTCCATTGTGCAGAGCCATCATTATGATTGGAGCAACTGTCTTGGGTATCAGCCTGCTTGTCTGCTCAGAGGTCCTGTTTGATTACCATCTTCCATGATCAACCTGTCCAATCAGTGCTCCTTTTTTAAAATATAGCCAGATTCTCCATTTTATTTGATTGGCTGTGTTAGTTTGTGTTAATGTAGAGATAGTTTGCCATCTCGTGGCATTGTGTTGAAGGCAGATTGTTGGTTGAACAGTTAAACGCTTTAGTTGGAGTAGTTCACCCCCAAAATGACTTTTTTTCTATTGATTACTCATGCCATGGAGACTAGAGTTCAATAATATTTTTAGTTTTTTGTCGCATTCCTAAGACAAAAATGTGATAACAATAAATTTACCCCCATTCATTACGGATGGTGACCCGTTTCGAAACGGGTCACCATCCGGAATCAATGGGGGTAAATTTACTCAAATCAAATTTTTGTCTTAGGAATGTGACAAAAACTAAAAAATATTATTGAACTCTAGTCTCCATGGCATGAGTAATCAATAGAAAAAAAGTCATTTTGGGGGTGAACTACTCCTTTAAGTTTGTATATGACTGATCTTTCATTTCCAGGTTTAATAGATATTTGTTCGGCAGCTGCCTTTTTACTATAGTAACCTCTTTGACCTCCTGCGAGCAACTGTTTTATTCTTTTTTTTTTTTTTTTGATATTTGTTTGTTTAGCACATCAGCCAAGAGGGTCTTGGTCTTTGTATTTTGTTTAGATTATAGGTAGGGGTAGGGTAGCAGTATACATTTTGTCACTTTCTTATGAAACTTGTGGTCATCCACAAGCTTCCAACGTCCCATCATGCGTTGCGCTGAAGGTGTGGGGCAGTTCTGGCGTCTCAGCCAAGTGTGATCTACAAGCTCACAATTGTTGCAACTGCAATGCAAGCGTGTATGTCAGCTATTCTCCGGATGTGTCCCACACATAATTCTGCTGTAAATTCCCATGGAAACAGGTGGATAGTGTTTTTGTTATTTATTCCTGTGGTTTGGCACCTGTTTGGCCCTTAAATTGGGGCGCTGAATCTGAGCAGAAGGTTGATTGTGTTCATCCCTAGCCCTATAATAAAAGCAGTGTTTTACAATGTAATTGATGAGGCAGAGCCTCCTACAGTACTCGGCCTCATGGCCTTTTATTGTGAGTGAGTGGAGCCTCAACTTCTACCTGCAGCCTCATGACCAGACTGACCGGTCCGATCCACCCCACACTACAGTACACACTACTATCCAACTTCCACCCGGGTCAATGATTCACTCCCACTTTGTACAGATACAATGCCAACTTTGGAACCTCTACTGACAACTTCATACTCATGCTTCCCAAAGTGATGTCCCACATTTTGGCTGGTATCTGTGTATCTTTAGTGTCCTTTTACTGAGCCAGAGATTTAGTGTTATTACTATACTATAAAACATAAAATAAAAGCTCAGGGCATTGCGGTTTATAGGAAGGCTTCTAACAAGATCGTAAATTAACATACAATTATCTTGTTACACTACAGAGCATAATGTATATTTTTGAAACATTAAGAGAGACTGTAGAAAAAGTTATGCATTGTCTCAATAAAGGCTGAGTGAAAACATGAAGTATGATATCATTTAACGTAGCTTTGAAAAAACATGTAGATAAATACACTTACATAGTGCAATCCTCATTCTTCATTATATTACGCTTTTGATGTATTTTCGTTTCTGTCTGTTTTACAGGAATCTTTTGGACAGAGACACATTCTCGAAATCGGACCCACGTAAGTGCTGTGACATTTTACCATGCAAATTAACCGTGGTCTATGAATTAAAGTGTTCGCCTCTCTGCCATGTGAAATATTTTTACTTAAAAAACGTGTAATGACAGTTCTTCTCTGTTATTTTTGTCTGCCTCTTTCTTTACCTTCAATTTTGCTGAGCTTAACTGTGATTCGGTTTAGTCTGCTATTTCAAAATATTGCATTAATAACTCCATATCATTTGCACAGTAATGTGACAGCCGCTCCTCTGCGAGTGCTACAGAAAGTACCTTAATGCATGCAGGGTTTCAAACCTGCCCGTTTCTGAATACAAATGGATATCTTTTGGTGAGACACGGTGGAGGCGTCCCTAAATCTCTCATGGGTGGCCGTGAAGGCATTTGCTATGACGCTCCCAGTGGGATATAAATGGAGGAGGCATTTGACATAATAGGGCTGAGGTTCAAGCCTTTTGTGTAAATAAGCAGTGGAGGAAATATCACACCCGCCCTACTTTGTATTCCACAGAAGATGTGATGAACCCGTGGATATGTGACAGGTCACATTGCTCAGGCTCACCACAGCACCGTTTGAAGTAACAAAAATCAAATAGCAGCTGGGAGGATCCGACTGTTCAATGTGGGATTGCTCAATTATAGATGGGGCTCCTGCAGCCGTTGATCTTGGTTAGAGCATTCTTCTTTTCTTGGGGAGATCATACTTAGATCTGATATGGTGCGGCACCACACTAGTGCCCTGTCACGGTGTCGTTTGATGATGAATGGGGTCTGGAAAACCCCCCAAATCAAATGACATTAGATAAAGTTGTCTGCCTGATGTTTTGTATATATGACTCTTTTTTTTCTCTACATGACTCTCTCTTTCCACCTCTCTCTTTCCTTAGTGGTTGTTCTGTACACCCAGGGAGTGGAGTCCAAACAGTGGAGAGAGGTGAGAAATCACAGCAGTTACGCTGTCAGTGCAACTCTATCAACCTGTCATTCTCCTATCCATAGCAACAGTCCCAGCTAGGCCCCCTCCCCTCCTTTCCCTCTCAAGGTAAACGCTGTGACTGCCAATCATTGATTGACCGTGTGAATATTCATGTGCTCTCCACAGCCAAGTAAGCTGTGACTGATTGGTCATTAGGATGACAGATACACATATCAATAAAGATCAGCCTCAGTGTAAGAATCCTGCTGAGTGCCATTGAGCTCTCACAGAGCACTTGATGTTTGAGCGGTGCCTAAGGCCTCGGACACACATAGAAATCATGTTACCTGTGTTTTACCTGGGGGTAGGTGGGGGGTAAAGCAGCGTCCAATTCATTCCCTATGGAAGTCACATGGTTTTGAAGAAGCAACTTGCTTTACGGCTGCTTCATACGGGAAGGGCAGCCTTAAAGCAAGTTGCTCCACCCTTATTACTTTTTCAAATTGAGTGTGTGGTTTCCTGGTGCTTGGCATTAAACAATTAACAGGGTGCTATACCAAAATGGAACTTACAACTATAACGTAAATATAGTTTAAGTGTAGTCATGTCGCTATGCATTGAGGTAAATGAAAGGACATAGTGAGACAAGACAATTTGCATGAAACTGCAACTGAAAAAAGGGATATAACTGGTATAAATACTGGTTAAATAGGAAATGTCAAATGTAGGTAGGGCTAGACATTATTTCTGAGAATTAAACACGGATCCAAGGAGTCTGGAATTGGTGCTGCTGTTGTCATCATGTTGAATCATGGCACCCCATCTTTAAGCGGTTATGTAAATAGAGTGCCAATAAAGTAAGTGATATATACAGTAGTAACTAGAATAGCAGGAATACAGGAAATCTATTATCTCTTTAAATCACATACTATATAAATAGCATACTTAGCATCTGTGGACAAGCAAACATCATACACCTATCTATTAGCATATTATGTGAACAATTAACTAAAATAACATACAGCTGGATAACATAACTAGCATCTGTACTCTATAGTATTGAAATGGGCAATACGTACTGATACAACAAGACTGATACAAAGACAGGGAATTTGTGTTCAATAAAGTTACATTTAATGACGTTTAATTGACACAATGTGCAGGCACATGTGTAAACAGCTGTGGAGGGTCACATATAGAGTCATACATCGCATAGAACTAGCACATAGCTCAGATGCCTCCTGTACCTGCCACAACATTGCATAACCTGACTTCCAAGCTGTCAGGCAGGCTTAACATCTTTCTCCCTAAAGGAGATCTAGTATGCAGCTGTGAATTGGGAATGGGGCAGATGGACTTTGTAAGAGGCTGAGTCAAGCTGTACTGAATTGATAAATCTAAGCATCTCACTGGTCCCCTCTCTCATGTAATGTGTTTTTTGTCCTCCCTTGAGGAGATACGGTCAGTCAGAGCTCCTCTCACCATGACACAGACTGCCTGTTATTCAATTACTCTCCAGTGGGAGAGACTCTTCCCTCAACTGCTAAAGTCGTTCACACTCCTCTATACTACAGTGTATACAGTATAAAACCTTTATGGTTTTACTTGTGACCCGATCTCTCATGCATCCTCCCCATTTGCTCAGTGATTTTTCAGGTCGTAACCTCCCAAAATAATCACTTTTGACCCACCACCCTGACAAACACTTGGAATTGTTGGTATTGGAGTTGCGGCATAACATTTTGGTTCAATAGATGAATATCGCCTCTTTTTCAAAATGTTTGCCTCTTTCTGAGGCAAACATTTCACAATTTGCAGCAGTAGTAGTTTGTTGATTACTTTTGATGCAGTGATGGTCAAAGGTAATCAGTATGCATATACCATGGCATGTTTACAATTGTAGCCTACTGTATGTTGGTTTATTTACTGAGTGAGAAAATAATACTGCACATTGAGCAAATCATCTGGGGACCCCCCAAAATCATTTAGGGACCCACAGTTTGAGAACCGCTGTGCTATGCGACGGCAAAATCTCGATATTCCGATGGCCTGAGAGTCCGACGGCACGGAGATCCGAATCCGATGTCCCAGAGAGAGAGGTCCCCCCCTCATGCTCAGAGGTTGGCATGATTAAAATACTTAATGAATTAGCCTAAAAGCCAGCAAACAAATAGCCAAATCTGAGCACAATAAGGCCAAATCTCATTAAAAAACAAGTATAAAAGCCATTTGAGATGTTTATAGAATCTTTACACACCTGCTCCAAATAATTAATTATATAATTCCAGTTCACTTAAGCTCTCGCACTCACTCCTGTCAGCGCTGGTCTGAAAAGAGTCGAGCAGCTCCTTTAGTTTAAACTAGGCTATAAAATGACATAATATAGGCTATATAGAATGGATATTCAGCCAAGATTGTGAATGAAAACGTAGCAGGCCTGTGCTTTTTATTGTCCTCACCTCAAGTAAATGCTGGATTATTATTTCTTCAAATTGACTGGATCCAAATTCCAACCTGGATCACACAATAAGAGGTAACATCCAGGTCTTTATCCATCATGCTTTCACATCAAACAAAGTAATCACTCAAACCTGTGTGAGTGTGAGCAAGTTTAACATCTTAAACATTACATGCTGCGAGCGTCTGCAATCTCGGCACCCTCCTCTTTCTCTCCCCGCGGCGTGTGTGTGTCTCTGCTCTCATAGGCTACTAAATTGAACAGCCTTTCGGGCTTTAAGTCTCTCGGACTGTAAGGCCATCGGAAAATCACCACGCGCCCCTATGTGACTGGGTTATGATTCATTCTATTTAACAATATTAATTATCTTAAGATTGGTTATGCACGGCCTCTTCTGAAAATAAATATATAAATAAACTAAAAAACACTCTTGACCCAAACATTTGTAACAATTACAGACCAATTTCTAAACTGACATTAATTACAGCCGCCAACAACAACAACTTTTGACAGCCGTGAAAGACTTTTTCGTTTGTGAAAAGTTTCATTTGGGATTTCAGCAGCATCACATTACCAAGACTGCACTTATTATTGTCACAAAAGATAATGAAACTAGTGATGTTCCATGCATGTTTTGTTGGACTTGAGTGCAGCATTTGACACCACTGATAATCCTATTAACAGTAGATTTCAGCTGTAGGTTGTCATATGTGGGACTGCTTTGTAGTCAGTATACATTTGTTTTGTATTATATCCACTGACTACGCCTCGAACAACTTGCCCACAGCTTCACACATTGCACACACAAGGTCCAGCCATACTGTATATTGGATTTGCCCTAGTCTTGTTTCTCTGAGGTTGACAGCTAATGCTAGCACTTTGCTGCCCTGGCTGGCCGGCCTTGCTGCCCTGCTGTGCCCACAGAGAAGGTCAGAATAACCCGTGTGTAGGGAGGTGTGTTATTTCAAACAGTGTGACAGTTCTTTGCTGCTGTGTTGATTCCCCGTCCTTTTCCTGAGACCTGGCTGAGACTAAAGTAACTGCTATTGGCCCCCAGCCACCACTTTTGTGTGTGACCCTGAAGAGATCTGAACACTTCTACATCAGCTGGAACAGAGATCACTTTTCATGTTTGATGGGAAGTACGGCGAGCTCTACAGGCCGTCATAGTGTAGGTTATAATAACCTACAGTTCACATTCTCTGTCTTTACTTATGCTGCTGAAAGGGAGGTATTGCTCTCCTGTCGAGGGCTATTGTGAGTTTCGATCACCGCTAGATATGATCACACGTGTGTGAGTCGTGCCGTGATTTGAGGCCACTCTATTCCGACTTTTTCATCTGCTCATTAAGGCCTAACTCCTATATTATTAATTCACTATCAGTTTATGGTAAAAGATTTCTGCTGGGGGATCTTTTATTTATACAGCTGTGTTCTGACCTTGAATTATTCATTTTGGGCACAATTAGTGTGTGTGTGTGTGTGTATGTGTGTGTGTGTGTGCGTGCGTGCGTGCGTGCGTGCGTGCGTGCGTGCGTGCGTGCGTGCGTGCGTGAGAGTGAGTTGGGGGGTGGGGGGACGCTGCTTTAGTTTTCACTTGCTGTCTCTGTCAAGGGTTTTATCACCAGTCTTCTACACAAACACCATCCTGCACCACCCCTTCTTCACTGAGCTTTTATGCGTTTTATCCTTTTGATAATGGTGTGACAATGTATGTATTTTTGTGTTTTATATTTGTTTGTTATCAATAAAGAGGTCAAAGTAAAAGTATTATATGTATTACTGATGAAAGTGTTATCCTTTTAGCATAAGCTTTTAATGTACTTCCTGTAATGTTACTAATTTTTCCAATACGTTTTCATTATTCTTTCCCCACTATGCCACTATATTATTATTACAAAATATACATTAGCCAATTAAGGACTGTTTTATACCTCAATCAATTTGAAAATAGCAGATCTGCTAAAAGATCTGAAAAGAATAAAAAAAAAATAGCATAATGCAGGGCACGAATTTCATGGCCGTCGTTGCCACCTCAGTTTGGCCTTGTGCCCCTCCAAAAAATGGCATGCCCTGAGGCCACAGTGGCCTTAATGCCCCAGCTGACTGTACCACTGTCTCCATGTCTCTTTCTTGTCAATGTAGACACCAGTGTCTCTTTCTTGTCATGTAGACACCAGTCTTTTTTTGAGTCCCAATTTTGAAACCAATCCAGTATCTTTGATTTGTGCAGGGCTGAGCATGGATCAGATTGTAAATACCAATTTATTTCACTACAGATAGTCTACATATATTACATTTAAAATCACTTAAGTAAGTTGTGTCCCTGCCCCCAAATGTGTTTCTGGTCTGATGAGAAGTCATTCAATTGTCTTGTACTCTCTTCTAAAGAGGACACAAGTGGCAACATTAATTAACTCTGTATAATTTAATTGGAGTCAATAACATTGTTTCCTCCGGGTTACCCATCGCCAGCACAATACTAACCTCACCTCACCAGTAAGACCCCCTAAATCGGGAGATAAGCGACCGTCAGGTCGCATACACAAACTTTAGAGGGCAATGGTGGCCAATCAGGAGGGAATATGGGAAATGGGACAGATACATGTTGATGACATGACTTTAGAGATAGTGTGTACCGCTTTGTGTGATTTTAGGGCAAAATCTTTAGTAGCAGTGTCCAAAAATGTGTTTTGCAAGAATCTGCCTCATCGTGGTGCTAGAAGAGGGCCATGTGAGAATGAGTGGTGGAGGTTGTGGTTTGGCAGCCAAGGAGGGTGGGTGCAAAGTTTGGCATGGATAGGGGCAACGGTGGCAGAGATATGAGTGGGGCAAAAGTGTGCGATTATACCAAACTGAACACGTTTTAAACTAGTGGAATCATTTTGGAGATGCACGGCACCGGAGGTTCCGTTCGTCGGTTCCGGTCACCTAATGGCGTAATGTTATTTCCGCTCCGACCGGATCAGAAACCTGAAAATACAGAGAGGTGTGGGAAGAAGAAGATACCACCAGGTGTGATTATTGACTTCTGATAATCAAATCTTTGAAACAATACTGAATGGAGAGTGAAGTTGTAACATGATTGAAAAAACACGTCTATGAATGCATGCTACTACGCAATATTTGAGAAACCTTTAATTCTTATAAAGAAATGCTTAGCTTAGCTATTTTTAGTGTGCAACCCCCACACGCAACTACATATAAATGAGGCTTAACAGCTCTCTCCTCACATTTGTGCATCTCATTTACATGCCCACCCCCCTTCTCTCTCTCTCTCTTGGTCCTGATCTAGTTTGGGAGAACAGAGGTGATAGACAACACGTTAAACCCGGACTTTGTCAGGAAGTACATCCTGGACTACTTCTTTGAAGAGAAGCAGAACCTGCGTTTTGATGTGTGAGTTATTCCGTTTGATCTGGTCCTCTGAGGATGCATATGTGTGTTTCAGATGCGCCCCCTGCTATAAGAATAACTTTTTAGCTGGATCCATATATGGATCCAGCTAAAAAGTTCTTCTTCATCTCTCTCTTTCTCTCTTTCTCTCTCTCTCTCTCTGTCCCCTTCTCTTTCCCTGATTCGCTCCTCTGCCATCTTCCCACCGACTCAGCTCTCTCCTGAGGAATTATTCATTGGCACCATGATCTCGATTGTCTTGTGTTGGGACTCAGTAGGGGAGAATCGTATAAGGATGATACATATTTCATATAAAGTTTAAAACTCAATCTCCCTGCCGCTAAGCAAAGCAAATAATCTCAATCTAAATCGCATAAGAGTTGCGTAAGCACTCGTCCTGCCCCAACTCTGCTTGCACAAAGCTGCCTATCTTCATTTAAAAAGGTCAGTTCAGCGAGAGGGGATGGCATGATGGGTGTGTCTGAGATTGGATACATGATTCTTTCTTTAAAGTTCCAGTTTCATTTAGGTGACAGGCGTGGGCCTTCCTCCAATCATGATCAAGTGGGGGCAGGCCTTGGTGCACATAAGGCCTGCCCCCACTCGACCATGATTGGAGGAAGGCCCCACTCTATCCTGATTGGAGGAAAACTGCTTTTTTCTCCTCACAGGCGATAAGGCTGAAGTCCAAATATGGACCAAACACTCAATAGTAACTAGTACTATCAGAACATAGACCCATTTTGTTATTATTTGAATTAAATGAAACCTTTAACTCTCCACTCAACATGCATTCCTCAACAAGAATAGTAGAGCCTGACATTGCCAGATGCCAGATATTTTTGTCAGATTCTGACCTTGATTTTGGAGAGCCCTAGTAGTCCATCGATTACTAATGTTTTGACTGATATTTAGACACATCACAATGCCACATATTGTGACCTTGCAGATCGTATATATATGTATATATATATATATATATATATATATATATATATATATATATATATATATATATATTTTTTTTTTTTTTTTTTTTTTAT
This sequence comes from Nannobrachium achirus, assembly GCF_963921795.1. Lineage (NCBI taxonomy): Eukaryota > Metazoa > Chordata > Actinopteri > Myctophiformes > Myctophidae > Nannobrachium > Nannobrachium achirus. The sequence goes on along the minus strand of NC_137818.1, from coordinate 30,336,994 downwards.
AATGACATGCGCTAATTAGGGACACCAGGTTGAAAGTGAAAATGGGGACACATTGGTTACATAATTATAGATAACGATGTCTAAAAACAATTGCCTGAAATGTATTTATTTCAGTTTCAAGACTGAATATACAGTAGATAGAGTCCCCTGTGGTTGTGCAAGGTCTCTGAGGAATCTTAATTAATTCATTTGATACCCTATCATGATATAAGTGTTAAGTCAGCGGGAAAGGAAGTGCTGTATATCCCCTAAACAATTAGTGTTTCTCATTTACATCTCCCTTTTATCATTGGGGTGAGAATAAGGATGCACTGTTTTAATTACTTTTACATTAACTCTCAATGGCAGATGCTCTCATCTCTTTACTGCATAACACTGTTGTTTCAATGTGATCCCCAAGCACCGCGATGGAATGATATTCATAGAATCTTTCCCTTAATTAACTGTCACCTTATAGCTTATCCTGGCTGACACAATGCTTGTGACTGACAGGGGACAAAATGTCTGCACCACAGGGTCCTGTGTCAGCGACAGTTCTTTCATCAGAGTCAGTAATTAAAATGTTAGACAGACATCCTGACTCTTGCTGGGCCTTGAAATGTTTGCTTCGGCTTGCCTCTGTGATTTGTGCCATCATGTGATTTCAGGTATGATATTGACTCTAAAAGTCCAGATCTGGCGAAGCATGTAAGTGAAAAACATTATCTTGTGCTAATGCGTTATGAGACTGACATTGTATTATGCCCTTGAATTTATGTCACTTTATTCCTTCCATTCATCTGTGCATGGCGTCCATGTTTTGGTCTTATGCAATTCAAAAGCTTGAAGATCAAAAAAGTAGATTTGGAAATGAAGTGAATGATGCCTTATCTTCCAAAATGTCATTTGCATCTCTCCTTTTTCCACCTGCACAGTATTTGCTTTCTTTCAATACAAAAAGCATTTCCTTCCATACTATATTTGGAAATAAAGAGTGATTAATCTCCTAAAATGTCATTTCCGTTTATTTCTCCACTTCCACACGTTTGTATTTGTATTATGAAGTACTGCATTCCTTTAGGCCTTGGATACGTTTGATTTGTGTCTTGTGAAAAAAGCAGCACCTTCCATGTTATTATCAAAGCTTTTCAAAAAGAGTTAAGTATTCCTCAGTTTACCAATGAGCGTGCACTGTATAACTGATTGTCAAGGCAGTGAGTAATCAATCAAGAAGATAGGTATTTGTATCAGCGTTCTGACATGAAAGGGACAATACATTCTATTAGAATGTAGAGAAATGTATCCTTAGCAAAGCAACTGAAAAGATAAATGTATGTTAGCATCATCTCTCACAGTAAAACGCTTTGATAAACAAGCCATTACTCATACAACACACACCAAGAATATATTTGCAGCCTTTGGTTTGCATACTGCCAGAGTATTCCTCATCGCAACCATTTATCACTGTGATGCTTTTATCGTTGCATATTAGAGCCCGACCTACAGTATGCTGGAGTATACACTATACACTATACTTTGGATCAAGTTTTACAGTAGCCTAAACTTTATTGTCAAATATGACGTCAGTGCAATGTACACTTCACTTGGAATTTAATAAATTAAAAACTAAACATGTACTGTAGATTTGTCAAAAAGACCCCAAGTATCTTTTCCTGTAAGGTTTTTATATCGGTGCATATTGACAGATATGTGATACGGTAATCGTATACAGTACACAGTATCTGTGAGAAGCCTTTTATAGGCCAATATTGGCTGATAATCTAGGCTGCCCGATGTGTAGGTCGAGCTCTACTGCATAGTCTCATTGGCATTTCAATCAAACTCCTCATGCTGAAAACAAACTGATATCTACAGTGTGTATGTCTTTCTCTCTACTTCCTTGCTATTCTCTCGCTTTCTCTCTCTCCTTCCTGTCTTTATCTCTCTCTTCTTCGTGTCTCTCTCCAATGTCCTCCACTTTCCCTCCGTTGTTCCCACCTTGCCTTTCTGCTCTTCCACACTATCCCTTCTTTGCTGTTTTCCCTAGTACTTTGTTTGATGACAGTCTGGTATTTGTGTCTTGTGCCTTATGTTCCATGATATGCTCTGTTATGTCAATGCTGCTGCCTGGTCTCTCTCTTCCTCCTCCTCCTCCTCCACCCTGGAAGCCACCCGACTTCAACGTAGGTGTCTGCTTCAGGACTCCTAATTTATCAATGTACAATGCTTATAAAGCTTGATCTATGCTTTGGCGGAAAAGCGTAGTGCGACAAATAGCTCAAATAAAGACATATTCTCAACTGACAAAAGCTGTTTTGTTTTGTCGAGTGACTATTCTTTTTCACCAAAGCGTAAATTAGGCTACCAGTGCTAAGATACTCACCACCTATCCTTGTTTACTCTGCCCTTTGACACCCCCCCCCCCCCCCCCCCCCCCAAAACTCCAACATCCTACCCTCGCTTCTTTTCTTCTCTTCACATTTCTCCCCTCCATGGCAGGACTTCCTGGGACAGGTGTTTTGTACACTGGGAGAAATTGTGGGCTCACCTGCCAGCCGTCTGGAAAAGCCATTGGGGTGAGTGTGTTTTCTTATTTGGCTTCTTTTGTCTAATCCAGTGATGTTTTTGTGCCCAAAGGCCAAGTCAAAATCTCAAACTACACCTGTATTCATAGCAAAAATAGACGTTCTACAGGCTCAGGCTCAGGCTGATTTGTCTGCTATATTTTGAGAACTTGTGAAAAACATTTTCTCTTTACATTTCTGTCCTAAAATAGGGACGCTAGGTTGAAAGTAGTATACCAGTAAGTCTCCCTAATCGGGAGATAAGCGACCGTTGGTCGCTTATCTCCACAAATAGGGCTTATTTCCAAAATCTTCCTGATCCATGTTGATGACATGAGTGTAGACATACTGTGTAGTGATTTTCGTGATTTTAGGGCAAAATCTGTAGGAGCAGTGTCCAAAAATATGTTTTTAAAAATCGGCCTGAAGGTGGCGCTATATGGGACAGATTCATGTTGATGGGATGAGTGTAGCCATACTGTGTACCGATTTGCGTGATTTTAGGGCAAGAATTTTAGGAGCAGTGTCCAAAAATGTGTTTTGCAAGAATCGGCCTCATGGTGGCGCTAGAAGAGGGCCATGTGAGAAATGAGGGGTGGGGTCTCCGCGTTGCCTTGGCGGACGAATAGGTACCGGCCCCGGCTCTCCCGGACGCTCCTAGCCCGAGTTACGGCATTTTATGTGAGCTGCAGTGGAGGGGGTCCTCCACTGGGGGCGTCACCACTTTTGCATCCATTCTGGAGCACCAGGAGTGGGTGGTCCCCAGGAATTCCCCGTGAGCAGCCCCGTTGGGGTGGTCATTTGGTCATTTTTGCACATTTGGTCATTTTTTACACCTGGGGGTCCCCCAGGGACCTGGGGGTCCCTGGATCTCCGGGGGTCCTTGGAGGTTGTAGTTTGGCAGGTAAGGAGTGTGTGTGCAAAATTTGGCATGGATGGGGGCAACGGTTGTGGAGATATGAGCAGGGCAAAAGTGTGACGTGTGACTGACGGACAGACAGACGGACAGCCCGTGGAGGTTTTGGTAGTAAATGCGACCTACGGTCGCATTCTTTTTAGGGTAGGTTAATAGACAGTAAATTAATGTTAAGTTATCACAAAATCTCAAGGCAAACCTGGACTTCACAGCATTCCACTGTGTGGGAACCACTGGTCTAATCAGTTTACAAAGGAATGCCTCATTACTCATTCAATCTAAGAAGCTTTCTTTTGGCGGGCTGATTTTGAACTCTTATCAAGCAGACAAGCTTGCGTACTTGGACTTGTCAAATGCTTCAGTTTCTCCAATGCACTCTGCCGATAATGATAACTTTGACAACTCTCCCGCAGCATCTTAGTCACGGTTAAATCAAACATTACACACCACTCCCATTCAGCTTGTTCCAATGCTGGGATGATGATATATGTCTGCCATCTATAGCCATCTGTAGAGTGCATTACGTGGTTAGATTAGCCTGGCTTGCTCAAATGGGAATGGGTAATTGAACACGACCAGGGGCTTCCTCGATGCAATTACTGTCATTAAGGCTAGCAATCTGCCATGGTGCATGGATGGAAGGCAGCAAGAGAGAACACCGCAGTATCATACAACTTCAACATGAGACCTTGTCTCATGTTGAGTGTGTGTGTGTGTGTGTGTGTGTGTGTGTGTGTGTGTGTGTGTGTGTGCGTGTGCGTGTGCGTGTGCGTGCGTGTGCGTGCGTGCGTGCGTCTATGCACTATTCCACAGTGTGGGTGTGAATACTGTAGGTGTGTACAAGTGTCGTCAGTGCGTCTCTGTGCGTATTTACATTTATATGCGCATATGTAATGTTATGTACTGTATGTGCCACTTTATATAAGTGGGGAAATAATATACGCTCCTGTGGAATTGAGGTGTCACTTCAGCACCAAGCAGCGCTTGTTGTGTGATGTGTCCAAAAAAATATTTTCAACAGTTAATGTTATTTTTGCGTCGCTAACTGCTCCTACATCTAGCTTTGTGTGTATACTGTATATGTCTGTCCGTATGTCCCGCAAAGCAAATTACAAAATATTTAGGTTTTTTTTTCCAGTTGAAAACACATGACTTTTGTCGAGCGACATATCCCACGACTTGTAACTGTAACTGAGGCTATCGTTGTCACAACATGTCATCAGCAGTGCTGTGGAAAGTGCTACTGTAGCACAAATGGTCACCCACAGATGTATAATATCCCAGCCATGGCTGAATCTGAATTGTGTAATGCTTTCTTCGATCAACACACGTAAACAGCGGAGACAAAATGATATTCCAGGGTGGTGGGTGTAGAGCAGTGTTAATTCTGTTGACTAAGACTAAAAGATTTTGATATTTAGTCGACTAAAGCCTCGAACAGAGTCGGGTCCGCGGTGGATGCGGTGTAGTCTTTTTGAGCGTTAGCGTTGTAGTTTTATGACTCAAAAAGACTACACCGCACTAACCCACCGCACTAACCCTGACCCGACTCTGTTCGAGGCGTTATACTCAACAATTTCAGAAGACTGAGACTAAGACTAAAACAAAATTTGTGTTATTCAAAAGACTAAGAATAAGACTAAATTAGAGTTTGCTGTCAAAATTAACACTGGTGTAGAGAGCATTTTCAACACAGTTGTCTCAAATGTTCAATCAATCCTTTCGTGAGAATAGAGTCCCACCATGCTTTAATTGGCTACATTCATTCCAGTGCCAAAAACAGTTAAATAATTGGTCTATAAATGACTGGCCGCCTGTAGCACTGACACCCATGAGAGCAAATGCTCTTAGAAATAAGTGGAGGGGCTGATCAAGAGCATGTTGCCAGTCACACTTGACCAACTACCAGTTCACCTTCCATTTAAACAGATCCGTAGACGATGCCATGGCAACAACACTACACACCGCCCTCTCCTACCTTGAGAAAATCAACTCCTCTTTGAGGATGCTGTTCACGTTCAACACCATAAGCCCCCTTAGACTTGTGCTGCTGGATCCTCGACTTTCTGTCAGAACCACAACAGGTGGATCTAAAAGCTCTGCCCCCCCTGACCCTCAGCACTGGAGCTGTAAACGGATGTGTTCTGAGCCCCCTTCTCTACTCCCTGCACTCCTATGGCTGCCTTACCACGCACGCACAGCTCAGGTGCCAAGTTCGCTGACACAACAGTGATAGGCGTGATGAATTCAGTTACATTTTATGGTGCCAAATCACTAGTTGTTTCAAAACACTTAACATAATAACGCAGACAACAGAGACTCAACATTGTCCCACCCTGAGCAAGACTTTTTGCGACAGTGGCAGCAAAAAACTCCTCCTTAACTGTAAGAAACCAGACCCAGGCTCTAGGGTGGGCTGCTTTGACTGTGTCAGGGAGAGGGAGACAAGCAATTGCAACAATAGCAGCAGCAACAGTAATTACCACAGCAATAACAATAGTACAAGTAGTAGCAACAGCAGTTGTAAGAGCTGACAGGAATAGCCTATTGCCTATACAATAACTAGAGGTTATTCACTCACACCTACTATATGTTGCACTGCCAATCTGATCCTTCTGAGTCTTCGTGCCAGGAGCTTTGTCAGAGTACCCGTTGTACCCATCCGTCTGTGTCTCTTTTATGCCCATATAATGAGATATCTGTATATGTAAGTCCATCTCCATTTTATGCCCATATAGATAGATATATAGATAGATAGATAGATAGATAGATACCTTTATTATCCCAAGGGGGAAATTCAGTTGTAGCATAGCAGTATACAGTATTTACAAAGTTACAGAGAAGTAAGAAAGAAAAAAAAAAGATAGATAAGAGGAAAAAAGGGCAGTACAGTACCAATAAAGAGAAGGTGCATCAATAGAGGGGGCGAATAATATAGAAGTATATACATAAAGTGTCTTACAAAAAGAGACCGTAACAGTCAATGCTAGTTAGTGCAACAAGTATCTCACTGACATTGTTAAACAAAGCAGAATACTCAGAAACTACCAACACAACCTAATAGTGCAAAGTCAAGAATCAGTGCGAAAAAAACAAACAAAAAAAGCAGCTCAAAGAAGAAGAAAAATTAGGGAGCGTGTCACCGCAAGACGCACATGAGCACTCTCCCTGGAATGTCCTTAGGGGTTAAAGTCAATACAGCAATAGTTCCGTCAGTCTAGGTTAGGAAGGAAGTCCTTTTCAATCGTCCGTTATGTGTCTCGTTGTACAGCTTAAGGGCGGCCGGTACAAAAGATTTTCCAAGTCTCTCACATCTCCGTCCTGGGTAGGCAAAGCGGTCGTTTCCTCTCTTACTCCAGTATGGTGATCTCCAGATGGAGGGGGTGAGAGGAGTTCTCCAAAATGGAATCTAGCTTCCTCGCTGTACGCACCCTGGTTACTTCCTCCACCCCCTGTAGAGAGGACCCAACAACAGAGCCTGCTTTCCTCACCAGTCTGTTCAGGTTAAACGTGTCACCTGCTCTGTTGTTGCCACCCCAGCATGTTATACCAAAAAAGAGGACACTTGCCATGACAGACTGGTAGAACATCTGTAACATCCTCTTGCACACATCAAACGCTCTCAGTCTTCTCAGGAGGAACAGCCTGCTTTTTCCCTTGCTGTGAATCGCCTGCGCATTGTCCGACCAGTCCAGTGAACTATTCAGGTGTACTCAGAGGAATTTGTAGTTATCCACGAGCTCAACCACCTCTCCGTTAATATATGGAGATCCATCAGTATATTAGCCTGGCAGGGCCCGTCATCTGCGTTCACTCACTCATTCCTTCCACAGTATAACGTCTGGACTTCCGTTGATTGGCAGCGAGTATACCGATTATTCTCTGATCGGGGCCAATCAGTGACTGCTTCCGCACTATGCTTCCGCACAACAAACGTAGTCTTCCTGACAACAAGTGAAAAGATTTCCCTGATTGGTCCATGTGTAGACGGTGACGTAGATGCATGCTGCAGGCTGCAGCATTTTCAAAACAACAATGGCTGCCCTCGCGATGCAAAAAGTGTAACAGTTAACGCTCTAACCATAAAACAACCAATAAGTGCAGTTATTTCAGAGTTGGAATCAATTACAACAATTAAAAGGCAACACGGAGGATGCGCTAGTGGAGTTTATCGGCCGAAAAGACGTGTTTGTTTGCCGTTCTTCCGACTGGCTGAGAGATGGTGATTGGTTAGAGGAGTCTGTCTGTCAAGGCAAGTACTCCCGCCCACTTTTCAAGCTGCCAATAGGCCAAAGGCCAGACGTTATACTGTGGAAGGAATGAACACAGATAACGTCGGGCCCCGCCAGGCTATCAGTATATGCCCATATGAGGAGATCTCTGTATCTGTCAGTCCTTGTCCCTTTTATGCCCATAAATGGAGATATCTGTATCTGTCAGCCTTTGTCCCTTTTATGCCCATATATGAAGATTCCTGATGTCATCAATATATGCCCATTATGGGCATGCCCGCTTCTGTACAGTACAGTATATGGCACTGACTTGTGGTTTGTTTATGTTTATGTTGTCATAGTGACGTGGCCATGGTTTGTTTAACAATTTGCCAATTAGCCACAATTGGCCCTCCCATTAGCCAATTCTAATATAGGATTTAATATAGTATAGCAGTAGTATAATATAACAACTAGAAAGATGCAATTCTGGGAAATTGTGAGTATGGTTGCCTATTTATTGTCTGGATAGCTTATTGTCATGTGAAGCTTGATCAATCCTCAAGCACCACTCCCCGATTGAACTCAATGGACTTACTCTATAATGGTGAAGTCACAGAGAATGCTAAAAGTGTATCTAAGAAAGAAAGAAAGTTATACTAGAACTATATGTGTTGCCCCATAAGCAACCACACTCTGTCGAGGTGCCAACTTGCGTCTTATCCACAAGTGGGCCATAAGGTGCGCTCACCACTGGCATCACCGGGAATGCTGGTCCCTCATTGGCTGTTAATGATGACGCAGGACTTGCACACTCTGCTGGCGCAAGTAATAATAGTGTAAGTAAGATATAATATATAATGGTAGGCTATAATATCGCATAGGCTAATACTAATGTTAAGATAATTAATATTATAATGTTAAGATAATTAATAATATAAATGGTATAATACAATATAGCAGCAATCCACTGTCGTGCTCCATGGAGCTCGATCTGCATGGAAACCTGTGAAATGGGAGACAGAAACTCAGAGGAGTTAGTGACAGTCACCCCTGGGATACACGGGTTAATTACATGCACTGATGGATGTGAACGCACACGATCAAGCTGAGAGAAGCAGAGAGGTTGAGAATCGACAGGAAGAGGAGGAGGGAAGGGAGGGTGGAGAGAGTGAGGGGAGCGAAGAGGAGAGCATGGGGGAGAGGAGGAGTGGGTGGGGGAGAGGAGGGGATGGTGGGGGAGAGAAGTGTCTTAGGTAGTCCCCATTGACAGCGATGGGAAAGCCGACAGGAAAGAGGTGGAGAACACAATGCTGCCAAGAGAACAACCTGGCTCTCAATGTCAACAAGACGGCAAGAGCTGATCTTAGTCTACAGGAGGCCAAGCGTAGAACACACCTGGCCACAAAGTCCCTGGCAGCAGGCTGCTAAAGAGCTTTCCCCCCACCCAGACAATTACACACATGATCAAGCAAGCCAAAGCAAAGCTGGGAAAGTGCCATGTACAGTACAGTACCTGTACACAAGATGTTCACAATAAAGATCACCTTGAACCTTGACATTTTACAGTCATAGTTCAGCAGCAGTGCACCCTGCTACTATAGCAACATGATGCACACTACTTGAACAGTAAGATAGTTACTTTAACCATGCACAGATCAGCAGGTACAGTTCAGTATGTGCAACCTGTTGGAAAGACCATCTAAAAAGGTATCTTCTTGACGTCAAATAGTCTTTCGTGTGACGTGTCGCAGACACTTTGTCTTAAAGACTTAAAGATTGCTGGTCCTTGCGGTAGGGGGTTTGTACTGTATGTAGGCCTATAGCAGCATTGGCAGTATCTCTTCTCTATCCAGCTTGGCAGGAATAGTGTCAGTGGATTATAGGGTGCCCTACAGTACTGAAAAAGAGGATGGAGAGAGCATTATGGGACTGTTCACAATATGCTGTAGTCCACATCAGTAGTAGGCAGACAGGAGGCTAAAGCATGAGTTATACTTAGTTGCACATTGATGTCGTGCACCAAAATTAGCAGATCTGCAAGCTCACAACACGTGGGAGTGCAATACGTTATAGAGCTGCTATTTTCAAAAATGTGAAGCTCGAGTCCTTTTGCTTTCAAAGACTTGAGAATCTTCTGTTTCTCTCCAAATGGCCATTACAGTCAATAGATAACTGAGTTTCCATCTCTTTCCTGTGATATAGGATTGTTCAGTGGTTGTTTAATGGCTACATGCTTCATGGAACCTGACATTAGAGGGGCTTTTGGTAGTGGGGCTATGAGGAGTGGCCACCCCAGGGACCGAGGAAATCTGTTAACCATGCTTAAATGAACCCTCCCAGGGCACACTTGCATCCAATGACCTGCTTATGAAACGCATCAGTCTTCCTTTCCCCACTTATTGCACTCCAACTCCTGTGTATTCTCTCTCTTTACCCTTCTTTCTTTCTTTCTTTCTTTCTTTCTTTCTTTCTTTCTGACCTACATTTATATATTATTCTACATCAACTCCCTTATAGCATTTTGTCTCTCTTTCCCTCTCTCATTCTTTCCCTCCCTCCCTGTCCCCCTTGTTCTTCTTCTTATTTTCACAGTCTGTCTCCACTGTTTTGCAGTCTCCTACTGTATTCCTTTTCCTGCATTTAATGTAAGCATAAACAAGACTAACAAGCTAAATGTGGTGATAATTATTGATAAAGAGCGTTTCTGTAGAATCTGTAATGGCTGATATTACACATTGTTCTGTTTGCAGTCCTCTCCAAATATATGTGTAAAAGTTACTGGTAACTGCTTGAAGGCTGTTGTGAATTTCACATGACCCTTTCTACCCTCAAATGTGTGCAAATATTTTGGCACTTTTTGAGCGGTGCTCCTCGAAGGAGCTAAGCTCCAACATCTGGCTTTGTCCGGGCTCTGAAGTGTAGCCTACATCTGGCCTACTTCTTGGCACAAAGCATCCAGGTTTGTTGTACGCATAAAATGTGTTTAAATTGTAAATTGTGTAACAGATGTGCAACACAGCTGAATGTCATCTTTTATTGAAAAGATGCTAATTGTTACTCATGAGTGTTGCCTGTGGGAGAGAAGCATAATACGATTATGTAGGTAACATGATAATAGAGTTAATTACAGTGAGAGTAGTTACCTTTTATGTTGGTATGGGAAATTCTAGTCACAGGAGCATATGCATGCAATATTATATAACCTGTCAAACCAATTATTGTTGTTGAGCCCTTCTGCAAAATTCTTCCAGCAGGCAAAACAAAATGGGTGCAGTGGGTTTGTTTTCTTTATGATAGCCAAGGAAAGAGATCCATTGATGATGTTACTGACAAAAAAATCAAGCTGCTTCAAGCTGAATGAAATATTCTGAGAATTGTTTCACATAGTTTTGACAAAGACACATCCTGCCTGTAGGTAATACAATGAACATTTGCCAAATCACAGGAATCAGGTGTTTTTTTTCTTCTGTACTGAATGAGGGCTTCCAGGTTTTTAAAGGGTTAGGGTTAGGGTGACTCACTTGCCGTACAGTAGAAGGTTAAGGATTTTTATTTTATTTTGCATGATTGAATATAATTTAAAGTGTGGTGTGGATTACAGCCAAATACAGAATTGTTGGACACAAGTACAACCCATCTTCACAATCTGTAGAGTTCTTAGATTTAAGCTACTTTTAAGTACAGTATACTTGCAGGTCACGCTCCTCATGGCCTATACTTGCTGAGAGAGTGTGTGTGTGTGTGTGTGTGTGTGTGTGCGTGCGTGCGTGCGTGCGTGCGTGCGTGCGCGAGCGAGAGAAAATATATAATTTATTTTTTTGGTATGACAGTTTTAATTTCATGCATGCATATCACTTCAAGCTATTCTCTGCCCCTACAATGAGCATTAATCCATTATGAACATCGTTTTGTATTTATCATTTTAAAAATGATTTAAACTGTCACACAAAACTAGTGAAAATAGCAGATCAGCTATTTTCACTAGTTTTGTGCGACAGTCTTGTAAGTACAAATTTGAAACTTTGAGATACAGTACAAGGTTTATTTCTGCCAGACAGTGACGATATATCAGTTAAATATGAGTATACAGTATGAGTAGCAGCAACATCAGTCAACAACTAGAAGCAGTGCTCTTCGACTTCCGAGCACAGGTCTCCACCAGGTCAGGTAGGTCCTTGGGGCGCTAAATGTGAAAAGGGTGCCTTTTTTGGCCTTTAACGGCAATGTGACTCTGCATGCATGATTTGAGGCATTTTGTTCAAAAAATTAGTTTGGGAAAAGTCGACCTGCTAGCGGCGCTATAATAGGACAATGTGAAAAGAGTGGCATTTGTTCCTTGGGGGGCAGACCTCTATTCAAAACACCCCTACTTAGAAACGTCCCTATTCAGAAATACCCCCACTGAGGTTAGGGTTAGGGTTTAGGTTAGGTTTAGGTGACACCTCCATTTAGAATAATGGAATGGAAGTCAATCTTCTGAATAGCAATGTTTCTGAATAGAGATGTGTGACCTGTTCCTTGACCTAGTGGGAATGTGCGTGTAGAATTTATCTGTAATCACAAGCTGCATTCATGATCATTTTGTTCAAAATGGACCAATCCTGCAAACTTTTGAAGTCAATGTTAGCCAATTAGGATGGAATATGTAATATCGGATTTTTGGATAAAATCTCAAGGAATAATAGGAAAAATTGTTTTACATAAGTCGGCCTCCTGGTGGCGCTATAAAAGGCAGATATGAAAAATGCAGGGCAAAGGTTTTTCCTTGGCCTCTAGGGCAGTGTTTCTCAAATGGGGGTACGTGTACCCCTAGGGGTACGCGGAGGTACTGAAGGGGGTACTCAAGATGATGCCCCCCAAAAAGAAAAATAGAATCATGATACTATTATTCATAGTTAAATAATTAACTAGAAGGAGAAACAACATTTACTGTTATGTTCAATGATGATACTTGGAGAGACTTGTTGTGAGCCTGATACAGTAGTTGCCAACCCAAATGACATGGTACCAGGCAACTGGTATGTGTTTGAATGTTGTTTGAATGTAACTTATTGACATGAAAACTGGACTGAAATGTTAAGGCCACAGTGTTGTGGCAAACTCTCACTCCCTTTTTATGTTTAAATTCTTGAAAAGGGGGGTTATCATATACCGCTAGTATTGTTGGTTTTAATTGCGGTTGGGAAAATATTGTTGTCGGGTAAAGGGGGTACTTGGATTCAAAAATCAGCGAAAGGGGGTACTCAAGCCAGAAATGATTGAGAACCACTGCTCTAGGGAGTGCATATACAAAGTTGTACACTGATCAGTGGAGTTATAGGTATAAACACAAATTGGCATGTTATAGTCTAGTGCCACCATGAAGCTGATTTGATTTTTTTAAGTGGCATTTATTCCTCGGCCTATTGGGAATGTGCATGCACAATTTCACCAAAATCGCACACTGCGTTCATGATTTCAGGTATTTTATTCAAAATGGACCAATCCTGCAAACTTTGGAAGCAAGTTTTAGCCAATCAGGATGGAATATGGAAAATCGGACAGATCCATGTCGATCACATGACTCTAGAGATACTGTCAAGGGATTCGCGTGATCTTTTGACAAAATCTGTAGGAATACTGGCAAAAGTTAGTTTTGCAAAAATCGGCCTCCTGGTGGCACTAGAACAGGCCCATGTGAAGATTCTGGGGCAGAGGTTCTGAATTGGTATCCAGGGAGTGTGTGTGCACAGTTTGGCAGCGACCGGGCCAACGGCACCGGAGATTAGCTGGTAAAAGACGGACGGACGCACACACACACGGACACACAGACGGACATACGGTACTCTCCCCCATGCCTTCGGCTGGTGGAGAGAATAAACCTTCTTTAAATGTCATTGAATATTAACGGTATACTACATAGTATTACATCAGTTTATAGTATTGTACACACTTCCACAGTAACAGATGGCTAGCTAACTTGTCACTGCAATTAGCAGAGCTGGATGGAAGTTTTCTCAGAGAAAACTGGAGCATCAGGGTTCGTTTGTCTCATCTTGACTTCAGAGACTTGGATCTCTTTTAAAGTCGTTGGTTAATGAACTTGGCTGCCTGACTTGGGGCGACACAGCGGCTGTTCTTTGAGATGGGGGAAAGAAGGAAGCCCTCTACAGATTCAAATAATGAGTGGCGGGGAATGCATTTCCTTTCTTTCCCCCCAAAAACTGAATACTTTAGGTACAGTATTCTAAATGGAAACACAGCAGTAGATTAGTTTTATTGTGCGTGTGTGTGCGTGCGTGCGTGCGTGCGTGCGTGCGTGCGTGCGTGTGTGTGTGTGCTGTGCTCATGCATGCATGCGGCATGTTTATTGCAGTTTTTGGAGGTACAGCTAACAAAATTATATACACAAATACTTTGCCTTGGGACATCAAACACTATTTGAGCATTCTGCTGCCTGGCTTAATGCCAATTTGGACTCCAAGCCGGTCATTAATGACGGTCCCTCAACACACAATATGTCTTCCAGCTTTGGTTTGGAAAACACAACAACCTTGCTGATACTACAATTCATCTTGTTTGTGCCACACTGAGAAAGCTCTGTTGTGTTATTTTGATAACATAAAATGGATATACTCTGCAGCACTGTTGCACAGAACTCTTTTTATGGCCCTCAGAAGTTTATATTCCTGTTTGCATTCTCTTTGTCTTTGACTCCTTTAACACTTGAACATCCCACCCACTACAACAAGATATCACCCAGAGCATGACAGGATATTGTTGTTTCAAAAGGCCCTAGGTTTACAAAGCACCGTGGATAATTAACGTAAAGCTTGGTATTCCACCAGATTATAATGGAGGTCAAGCAAGGACAACGGTTGTCTACTATCTGTAGACGAGCTATTCTGATTGTTTTGAATTTTGAGCAGACAGTATATTCTTTCCTGTCAATGGCTGTCATAGCCACAGGGTATCATCTCTTGAAAAGGTGTGAGAGCACCTTTGCTCCTCCCTGCATCTGCCAGCAAGAGAACTGTGCTGTCTCAGCTTAACACCTATATTATTAATCTTTTCAGTAGTCACAGCAGCTCCGTCTGCACACAGACTGTGATCTAATAGTCAGTCTGAGCTCCCACAGCAAGAGAGGTCAAGGCGACCCGGTGTAACATGATTACAGATATGAATGCCATCGCTCACTATCCAGGTGCCGGGTAAGGTAAGGGGCTAAAGGTATAGCCTCCGGCCTGCTGACACAGTTGAGATATGATAGGAGAGTCTGCGAGGTGATCTGATGTTATGTGACCACACAGAGGCAAAGTGGTATAAAAGGCTATCGACCACCTCACAGACTTAATATCTACATCTGCCTGTCATGGGCTGGGCATCTGCCTCGACCTCTAATAGAGTGGGACGTTATGTTTTTTGCCAGGGGGAGATTGGAAAGGATACAGGGTAGCTTGTTATGTCCCCTGGAACTGGGGAATGGCAAATTCTTGATAGCAAGCAAGAAAGAAAGCAAAGAGGGCAGTGGGGAATTAATTTTGCCAGTGTCTTTGAATAGTTTTAGTTGGGATTGAAAGGGAATGTATCTTTTTGACTGACAGCTCCACTTAATCTGCTCCTTCAAAGTCAAAACGAGAGCCTTTTTAGTGCCTGCAGGTGGCTGGTGAATGTCTCATTCAATTAGCCAGACACACTGGGTTGTATTTTGATTGTCTTAAGTACCAGCTCTTATGCCTTAACTTAAACACCTGTCCATGCTGTCTCCGAGCACCGAACTTTTCGTAAGGAGAGTTCCGACTTTCCGACGTGCAGCTTTACGAACTCTAATTCGGGGAAATGCTTTTCAGAAGATGCGAGTGACGTCATTTTGTACTTTTCCTACTAAAGGTTTGGTGGTTGGAGACAGTATGGACAGGCCTTTAAGTTAAGGCATAAGAGCTGGTACTTAAGACAATCAAAATAGATCTAACACTGAATCAAACGGCCATCCATACAGTCAACTCTGTACCATAATTTACTGTATATTAAATATTCCAAAACAATCATATTAGGTTACTGAAAGACTATATGAAATATTGTCATAATGTCATTGTACTGTAGGATTGTGAGCAATTAGTATGTGTCTAGGAGGCTTTGATATAATCAGAAGAAAAGCTAAATAAATAATTGGGCTACTTGCCGTACAGGGATTTCCTATGCTTGTGTTGCAGTGATACCACAACATACTGTAAATTAACACTGCAATGAACACACAAGACAGGACTACCGACAAAGGACACATTCAACATAATATGTCATCAGATAGCTGAAACTAGACGGCAGATATACAGTAAAATAGCCACGACCATTCAAACAAAAATTATTTATCTATTTTTTTCCCCCTCTTTTTATCCGTAGAGAAAGCAATTCTTTATTGCCTGTTGTGTTGTACTGTACATGGATGGTGAAAACACCATCTGTTATTTTTCGGTGCCATATGGTATGCCTTATTTATTCTCATAGAAAAACCCTTTTAACTTGTACTGTAAAAGATAAGGCTGGGATAATCGCTTTTTCTTTTTTTTTCCTATCGTCAACATAGCTTATGAAAAGTCCAAGACTGATAAAGGTATTTCACCTACTTACTATAACGGACTGGAAAAATTACAATGCCCCCGTTCATTGCAATGACGAATTACACTGCCAGTAGAGGTCTGGAACTTGTTTTAACAGGTTTTTGGACAACAACTGGAATACTAATGTACTTTTAAGACCATACTTGTTGTAGGTACCATACACTGAAGGGGAAAAGATGTTTCTGGTCTTGGAGTGTTCACAGGCTAAATTGACAATAAGAGAAAAATTAAATTACAACAGCCTTATCCTTTAAACCCATATAGAATCTTCTTCCTCCAGTAATGGTACAAGGCGGCTGTCTCTTCCTCGTTGTGAAACAGGTGTTCTGAATTCGCTGACTGGCCTTTTAATCTTCTTTTTTAATCCTGGGGAGATGAAGGATTATGGTTGCTTATCAGTGTACTGTATGAAGATTGAGGGGATTAGAGGTATAATCCCATTTGAACCCTCATGGAGTTTTGGTACCCCATCATCTCATTTTATTTACCATATTCTGCCAACTGCCCCCAAACCTGTATATGGCACAGTGCCACATCACCAACATACCCTCTACATGTGTGATATGATAGATTTCAATTTATCTCAGATCAGTGAGACATTCTTATTTACAATGATTCCTCGTTAAAAGAAAACTGCATAATAATAATAATAATGTTGTACTTGTGCTCTACTGACACTAAAGAGCATGTATACTGTACCTACCATCAAGTAGGCCAAGTATTGATGAAGAAAGTGATTTTCGTTTGTTTCATTCTATGACAGTGTAGAAGATTACCTTTTCAGGTCAATTTCTACACTCTGAGTGAAATGAGCACTGAAGATTCAGGTAGTGCTCTCATAGTAGACGCCCCTTGCCCTATTCTCACATGCATGACACGTGGTGGCGTGGTTAAATATCACAATCATCCCTCATCCTAATGACCTAACGTGGACAGCTTCAACAATCGCCTGATTCTCCTCCTCCTGACGTTTATCTCACCACCTCCATTCATCCAACCTCTACACTGGAAGGTGTAGAGGTTGTAGAGGTAGCATTCAGAATCAATGGGGGTACATTTACTATAATCAATCTTTTGTCTTAGGAATGCGACAAATACAAAAAAATATTATTCAACTCAAGTCTCCATGGCATGACTAATCAATAAAAAGTCATTTTGCTGGTGAACTACTCCTTTAAGGAGTTCCCAATGCAGCTACTGTATGCCCAAATGGAGTGTGTTGTCTAATCTCAATGTGTCATCATGGCATCAGGTGCAAACGAATCAGTCAGCCCCATAGAGACACCTACAAATTCACGCCTCCAATTGAGACAGCGCCACCACGTCAGGTAAGGGAGAACGGTGTACTGCAGCTGCAGATTTATTTTGTGCTCTAATAAAGTGTCCCATTTGTACATTTTTCCTTTTTAATGTGATATAACAACATACTATAATATACTTCATATAATCAGTGAGACAAAGGTGCTAGCATTGGAAATCTTATATACAGTATATATACCTGTATATACCAGTATACCATCATTCGCCTTACCCGAAGTGGTGTCACCGTCTCAATTGTGGGCATGAATTTGTAGGCAGCCTTTAGGTTGTCCAGTACTTTGAGTAAACAGAGAAGGATTTCAAATATTTGACATGCATGAGAGGAACAATTGAGACTAACCAGTGTCACAGAATCTAGCCTACAAAGATGTGACAAAACCCCTTAAAAACTGCTACAGTATGTTCCACTAGAATGGCCACCCATTACATATTTATATTTATGTGCATGTTATTTTCTTTTAATAACATGTTATTATCTTTAATTATGCTAAGTCCTGTGTTAGTGCTATCAGTTGATTATATAATTGATATTATAAAGAAGACAGATATTCTGCTTTTTGACCTGCGGCTTCTCACTCCTTATTGCCACAAACCTTGATTGCAATCTTGATTTACCACTTAAACCCTGGCCCATAAAGTTGAGCGGAGTCCAACAGGGCTCGATAGCTATTTTTTGCGAAAGCTTCCCCCACAATACATAAATGTGTATTTTGTTACTCTTAAGATATTGTGTAGATTAAAAACGTGTGCACATCCACTGAGACGTGATTAATTGACATACAAGAATATTGTACGCCTATACAAATCCGCCCCTGTACCTTTGAATCTATCAAGATACATGGCCTCTCCAGAAACCAATTGACAGAGACAGAGAACTTTAATCTCTTACAGTACGCAATTCTGCAGTTTGTGTACTATTCTGCAGTTTGCCTACTATTCCACGGACGGCCCAGAATTCAGTGGAAATTGCTGCGATCGCGGAATCCTGAAATCCTGCGGGGGAGTTGGTAGGAGTACTCTGTTACCATTTACAGCAGCAGTTCCCAGGCAAACGGTGTGAGACAAGTCCAGGTGTGCCTTGGGACTTTCTAACAACCACACAGCATTAGTGCAATATATTGTTGTTGTCGTGCAGAAACCTTGTATCTCCAAGTTTCAAATTTGTATGTTTTTTCGTAAAGTAAAGCCCTGCCTCATCATACAAGACTGTCGCACAAGACCAGTGAAAATAACTGATATACAGGCACATAACACCTCGCAGTGTGAGGCGTTGTGTCCTTGTAGATCGGCTATTTTCACAATTTTAAATCATTTTTAAAATTATAAATACAAAACGAATGGTTTTGGACATACAAGGTTTCCACCCGACAACAACGATATACCAACGATATATCAGTACTTTGTGCGAACTCATGTCCCAATAGAAAGTCAAATTCTATACCCTGAAACATACAGTATATAGCTTGTTCATCTGCCTATTTTGGTATTTCTGAGAATTTGTGATTGTATGAGAGCAAAATGGTTAATCTGTAGATTTAGCATTAGTGAATAATTGTTTTTGCAGATTTCATAAGAGTGATAACAGAAGCTATTTTGAATGGACAGAATATGAATACAGGTGTGCCTTGAGATATTTACTTTTTGTTGTGCCTAAAAGTTTGGACTGTGTACATGCTAATCTTACTGTGAATATGACGCCCACCTGGGGTATTCTGTGAAACATCAATATGTATTTTGATATCAGCTGGCAGTAGTGTGATTAGGACCATATGGCGGGGTGTTTGCTGAGTGCCAAAGGTTCCCCCAGTGTCTGTATGAATTATGACCCACTTTAGGATAGCATTACGTATCATAGCTACTTAGCATGTGGTTGGTTCTATCAGTGTGCACTGTGCACCTGCCCGGTTGAAATCGTGGAAACCGTAGTGTCATCATTATATCATATTAGCTATTCACTGGAGGCCCGAAAGCAAACGGTTATAATACCCAGTCATCAATCTTCCCCGAACAAGAGGGACCTCATCAGAATTGTATTCAATTGCCTGCACTTAACTCACTGAATTGAGGCACCATTACCGCTACTAGCTATTGCTAATGATGTTCTCTCTGCCTTTGTTCCTGAATTATACATTATGTTAAGATGTCAATATCACCTAATGGAATTGTATGATCGTTTGAATGTTCTTTTCTTTGAAATATAGATGCTTTCCTATAGTAGCCAGTTGACTGTTCATGTTAAAAGCTGCACTGTATTTGAGTCTTATGCCAAACGAACACTCAAATTGAAACATCACAAAACCAGCCAGCCTCCTGTCTGTTTACAACCGGTCTGTTAAATATTTAAAAGATTGATCGGTTATTATGGTGGTATTATACTGTAAGTAAACATGACAAACCAGTGTAACCTCGGAGCATTCCTGTAGACACCTCGGCATGTATCAGAGTTGAGGCCTCATTCATAATAGATAGTGTGGAAAATAGGACAGTGGCAGCACGTTTCACTTGGTTTCATCATCAAAGCATCTCCCATTGAGGGCCAGTCTCTGAATGAGTGCCGAATCAGGGCACACCACGCAACAAGAGCTCACACCTCTCATAGAAGCTGTTAGATATACGCCACAGGGTTGAGATGAAATATTATTTTTCATTCAGTCCATTGAAGATGAACTGATGTTTTGCCCACAGTTTCTTGCCCACTCAGCATGTTCCAAGTTTATCCTTTGTGTTAGCAGGCTGCCACTATTTGAATTAACCACTTAAACCCTCTACACTTCATTGGCCAGGGCCGCCAATGGGTCTATTCTTGGTCTCCTCCTTTTTTCCTTCTACACCAAATCTCTTTGACAAAAATTGCTGTTGTGCCGCATAGTGAGCTTGTATGTCTGATGTTTTTTGCAGAATGTTCATCTATTATGACATGCCCACAGTAGGGATGCTACAGTAGGTTCATGTGGTTAAACCCATGCAGGGGAAATCCAGACCAAAACATATCCTATCTTGTTTGGTGGATTTCTGTTATTATTGCTCCTCATCCGAGTTTTGACGACCACTCCTTACAGCTAAAATGGGGCTGGTGCGACTCTCCCAAAAGCGCTTATTTTGTCTGCCTCAAAGTTAGTTTTTTCTTTGTGAATCATATATTTACAGGTATAGTTCCCTGAGACCATCCAAACTGTTGTTAGTCCACCACGTATTGACCCGGAAGAGAAACGAGCTGAAAACAATGACGCGGTTTCCAGAGCGAGATTCTAACGTATCGCTAGATTTCCGGTTACTACGCTTTCTTTGCATAACTTCTGTAGCGCAAAGAAGGCTTTGTCCTGGAGTTATTACAGCCAGTATATACAGTACACAACAAGCCATCGTTGTATAAAAAGAAAATAGCAGCAAAAGAATATAATGCAAGTTAGTCTTGATCACTAGAATTCAGTTGCATGAATGAGAAGATAACTTACGCTTAGGATACCCATGTTTTGGTCTGGATTTCATCTTTAATTTCAAAGGCGACTGCTGGTGGCAGGGGCGTCACAAGGGGTAGGAAAGTGGGACTGAGTTACTAGGGCCCAAGGTGGAGGGGCCCTAGTAACTTTAGCTATTGAAAAATAGCAGATATACAAGCTCACAGCGCGGCACCGAGTGCCGCGCTGCGAGCTTGTAGATCTGCTATTTTTGAAAAGTCGTGAAAATGTGCGCAAATCTTTGAATACATGTATTTTTTAATGAACATTTGTAACTCAAATTTTGCTTCTGGGGGGTCCCTGGAACTAAATATTTTGAGATGGGGGGGTCCTTCACATGAAAAGGTTTGAGCATCACTGAGATGGAAACATTCTTGGCACACATTTTCACGATTTTTCAAAAATAGCAGATCTACAAGCTCGCAGCGCGGCACTCGGTGCCGCGCTGTGTGCTTGTATATCTGCTATTTTTCAATAGTTAACATTCATGGGGGGCCCGCAGTGAATCCTTGTACCCAGGGCCCAGAATTTGGTGTGATGCCCCTGGCTGGTGGTATTTCCTTCTCACCGGAAACAGTTTGTGTCAAAGTCACTTCTCAACCTTTGTGCAACTTAAATCTAGCCTCTCATTTAATTCTATCTCCCAGATTGGCATTCACATTGGCCGTTGTGTTGTGAACCAAGAGAAATGACTTGACCTGTGGTGTGTGTGGTGGGCTTTATTGCCCATTCACGGCGTCATGAAGCTGCACGGTGGAAACTCGGAGCGAAACATCAATAATTCAAGGACATTTAATTCACCTTGAGATTGGTCCCTGAGGAGGATGGTAGCCTATAAGAGCCATAGAGAATGGAACGAGTCTGCCCTATCAGAACACAACGGCTTCATTTCACGCTGTGCTTTGTTAGTGGCAAATCACAGGGTCTGTCCAGCACTGATATATGTATATGTACCTGTACTGTTGTTCAAATAAGAACAGTGTTTGTTCTAAGGAATCAATCATGCTTGATATATTAGGAGCCGCGGTTGCTACTGGGTAATCTATATGGGATAACGGTCCAGGTTTACTCTCAGAGACCAATCATTGTTAATGGAAAGGCCTGTATACAGGATAGATAAGGGGAAGGCAAACCATGTCCTGCTGTGAACCAAAAAGTATTATTATGTTAGTGTTTGCTTTTCAACCAGCGGAATGGGACCACGATAATGGGTCACAGCAAGCAGAGACTTGCAGAGAGATAAAAATCAATAACGAATACATAAATACAACTTACTATAATACAAGACAACTGTATCGAACGTGCTACAACTCAATGAAATAATGGCTATTATTAGGTCATAATTGCTACTTAGCACTTTATGGAGAAATCTTGTGCCAATCGAGTAGAGGCTTGCCGTTAAATCTGTCAAATAAAAACCAGAAGAATGCCATAATATGTCTATACTAGACATATAACATATAATGTTATGGTCCTAGTTTCACTTTCATGTCAGCGTGTAACCAGTCGAGTACATTTCTGCAGCATGAAATGCTCTATCAACAGTATGGTAGGTGGAATCCTTGGAGGGATCTGATACGCCAGATGTCACAGCTGGAGGAAAATTGGCATTCAAGACTGAACTCCTATGGCTAGGTCTCCTGGTAGGTCCACATCAGAGCCCATTGTCATTATTAGCTCTTTGTCTCGAAGGATGGCAGGTCTGTCAGCGGCTAGGTCATCGCTGTATGATTGAACGGTGGATATCCTGACTCATTCTATGTGAGATAAAGGTCCGTCTTACTTTAGTCTGGCAGGGAGGCTCATCCTCATTGTGGGGTTAGATTGACCCTACCATAATGGAAAAGTCCCAGGTGCCATGCTTGCTATGGTCATGTGTCTTCTCTAGGTGCTCTTGAGTTTCTACCCGGTCGATTTCTGAAGATTGCTTCTGATTCTTTGACTCTCAGTCTACACTACATGCCTAAAAAATGTAACTCTAAAATGCAGGTGGGTCCATGGTGGGTCTCCTTCTTGATATTTTAACCACTTAAGGACTTTACCACAAAGATCTTCTAATTTATTTTGAAAATAGCCAATCTACAAGCTCACAACTCGTCGTGGTGTGACGCATTGTGAGTTACTGTATGTACTGTATATTATTACTTAGGTGCAGGGGTCTGATTCACAAGGCCAAATCCTTTTATCCATCTATATTTAATGTCTTTGCTGAAAGTAGCTGATCTACAAGTCACGAACAATAGGAACCCTATGGTTCAAGTGGTTAAAAAGCATCTGGCAGCAGCTGCAGAGCAACCATATGATTGAATGCTAGAAATCCTATCTGGTTCTGTGTGAAAATGTGGGTGGTTTGGGGTCCCATCTTTTCACAGGCATGAAGGGGAACTGAAAAGTGGGGAGATTGGATTGAAGAAGAAAATTGAATTGTGTTCCTCTTCAAAGGATCCAGCCAAATAACATTTAGGATAGGCTCTGGAGAAATGCTGTCTCTCTTTGTTAGTGCCATTGGAGTGGCAAGCCACGGGGATATGATGTATTGCAGGTGACACCTGGAAATACCCACGACAGACATACCGTTCATACATACCGGTACATGTGCGTACACATGGATACGGTACTACAGTAGTATATATGCTATGGATTGCTACCTGTATTTTCAGTCTAGATGCACAGGAGGTACAGTATAGCATTCCTGCCTCAGTTTGCACAGATGTACAGTAGCTGAATGTACTTGATGTATATTTATGATTCATGGACGGTGGATTCTATTAAACTCCACTCCCCCTTTCTACACATCCTCCATTGCATTTAAAGAGGGTTTGACATCATGCATACTCTTGTTGTCTCATAAAGATAGAGTTCAACCTATTATTATAAAGTGTTCCTTTTTTCAATGTATTTATATAAAATATGTATTTCTCATTACAGTCCTACTATTCTTAATCTTATTATACTGTTGTATACCCTTTTGCTGCCATCTGACAGACATAATGTCACACTAACATTTCACTACTTGTAGGTGACATAAATCTTCTTGATTCTCTTGAATAAGACTGGCCTGGGATCAATACAATTTTCGGGTTTCTGATCTGGTCGGAGCAGAATTAACTTTACAACATCAGGCAGCTGGAACCACCGACCGGAACCACTGGTGGCATGCACCTCCAAAATGGTTCCCCTAGTTCAAAATTGGTTTAAATTGGTATAATCGTTTTTTTCTTTTAGTATGTTAATCTTTTATTCTAACTCGTAGCGCGACTCGTGAGAATAAACTAATTGATTCGCATTATGTGGGGAACAAAAACAATGCGACACCAACCGGAATCAACCACCGGTTGAGCAGTGCAAACAAGCCCCCAGAACCATGGTACAAAGTTGAAGCGGCCAAAGCTGGAACTGCAGGCAGGGTAAAATACATGCATAAGAGCGCACCGCTGGGGTCTACAATAGGGTTCAATGGACGTCGAGCGACGTTCGTGACGTAATTACGTCTTGACGTAAGTAAAATTGGTAAACTTTCAAAACGCCACTGAGCAACTTGATTGAAATGAATAGCTGGGGGCGGGCTGTCCGTTCTCTATATTATATATAACTCCATAGGTGCTAACCGCTCCTACGTCTGGTTTTGTGTGTATGTATCCGTGTCCATATGAGTGCCTGTATGAGCACGGAACTCCATGTATGGAGATTACGAACATCATGGACGTTAGTTCCCATACAAGGAGATATCCACGTGTGTCGTGTTTGATACCATGCGAACACCTTTGCACAGGTGTGATTTTCTTTTTCTAAACTGGATCACACGACTCGGTTGAGAACGAATACCAGGCTTTCCTCTGTGGTGGAAAGTCTGGTGATGCAAGGGTGTGTTGAAAGGTGGGGTTAATGCAGCGTTATTCCTGACGTGCAGTGCTATGTTTTTCCCGCCTGCATCTGCATGTTTGATGTGTTTAGTGACACTGTGGGAATGCCGCTGTGGCGAGGCCATATTACCAGGCTCACTGCTTGTGGGCATGATGACAAGTGCTGTGATGGTGTGTGTCTTCTTTTGTAAAATAGAAAACAAATAAAAACAATGTAGAAATACTTCACCTTTAAGTACAAAAGTGCTTCACAAGACTCACAACCTTAATGTGTTTTTTTATTTAGAAATTCAACTATGATCTACACTACAGTATATAAAATAACATACTTGTGAGCTGGTTGCTGTATTGCTGTAATGCGACGCTGTCCATTGTGACTGTCAAATGGCATTTGTGGTACAATAAATAATGATTTCTCCTGTTTATTGTTCTTTCAGTGGTATACCTGGGAAGAAATGTGGGACCATTATCTTGTCTGCCGAAGAGCTAGGAAACTGCAGAGTAAGTCCTAAATATAACCATCTTCTACAAATGTTCTGCTTTGCTTGTCAATACTTAATTCGAAGTTGCATAATGAATCTTGAAAAGCGTTTTTAAACTGGTAGATAGTGGCGTACCAACAGACGATTGCATCTGACATAGGGAGATTGTACATAGTACATGGTGGCTATACTATGAGCTTCAATGGATTTTTAATGAGCTAATGTTCATTCTAATCACTGAAACAGGCATTTACTCTTACATGTGGCGTGTTAATCCATGAATCAGATTTAATAGTCTGTGTCCGCTAAAGCTCATTGGCTTTCTTTCTGTACTGGTAATTGAAGATAGTAAATAATCACATTATAGAGATGCCATTGGAGCAGGAGCAGACTTATTGTCCAGAACAATTGCACCCTCTCAGAGGCTGTAAAGCAACCCAGTGAGCTGGAGAAATTGTATAAATGTTATATGACAGCCTCAAGCACCCTACTGTAGGTTTTTATAACATGAATGCCTTGTATTAGTCAACATCGGTCAAGTGAGATATCCTTCATTCAGCTGGTGGCACACTGCTCTAGGCATGCTTCCATGATACACCACTCTGAAGCTTTTATGTGAAATGCCTTTTTGCATGAAACTTTAATACAGAGGTTCAACACTGCTCATAAAACTACTGTCTGTCTGTCTGTCTGTCTGTCGGTCTGTCTGTCTGTCTGTCTGTCTGTCCGTCTATCCGCATTTTTGTATGGCTTTACATGAGGTGCCAATGCTTATAGGGCAGTTGTGAGTCATCAGGTGCAGTTGGTCTGCAAGGATATTATTTAACGTCATTGAGGCAGAGTACCTCTCCAAGCGACGAGTTGTAATATAAATGCAAATTGTCATTATTATCACGAGTGACCATTTCCTCTTTCTGGGTTGTGTCGATTAGAGAGACGGGCCCAAAAATGTCAATCCAATCTCCCTCTGTGCCGTGTACACATATCTGAACTCTGCCAAGAAATACGTGGAACTACAGAATAGGAAGCAAAGATTATGGTTGAATTCGTAGGGTGTCAAAGATCATCTTGTTGTGTGGAAGATCTCCAGGTCTGTTTTTCTCAGTCCATTATACAAGTTGAATCATCCTCTGCATTTGCCAAGCAGAGTATTTCTCAAAACAATTTGTACAAACAGCACAAGACAATGCATTACCAGCAAAAGCCTGTGATTTTCTCAATTCATTAGTTAATCAATCAAAAGTAAATATCAATAAACATGTCAAATACATCAGAATAAGTCCTTGTTTACAAACAAGATAGTGGGGGCTGCACTGTCCCCATGATTTCCCATGGTACTGCTCCGTTTCGTGCATATCCCTATGTTTTCACAAAACATGCACAAAGACTGACGAAAGGAATGCTGAAAGTAGACAGAAATCTTTGTCCATGTCCGTACCATACTTACTGTAACATTGAGTATACATGGGCCATTAAAATGTCTCAAACTATAACCAAACCTGAAGGGATTTCACTGTTGCACTGTGGGGAGTGTGGGTGATCAGGCGCTCCCGGTTTGGGATTGTCCCAGTTTCAACAAATAACGTAAACGTCCCAGTTTTCAACATTCACTAATACATTGTTCCGGTTTTCACAGTGATTAAAACAATACTTGCATTCTGTTGAAAGGTGCAGTAAGTATTTTAGGTATTTTGAATTAATTGTCCCCCACCCTGATGAAAAAGCCTTCAGGATGTCTGACTTTATCCCTGATGCAGCCTGCCTCCAACCATTATGCTATCATGGAGACAGGGTGCAGGTACATTTATGTAGGAAAATAGCTGATCCACAAGCACAAAATGTGTTCCAATGCAACGTGTTGTGAGCTTGTGGCATATTTTCACTATTTTTGAGCGGTGGTCAACTGCTCTTAAGAGTGACTTTGTCAGTTCCCGTCTATCTATCTATCTATGTTACTATGTCCGTATCATGACCTGCAATTCCGCTGGTGACCTAGTGGCACTGTTGTGTCACACACACACACACACACACACACACACACACACACACACACACACACACACACACACACACACACACACACACACACGCACCAATGCAACCAGTCACAACTCCTTGCAAGCAACAAAACAGTTTTAAGGCCAGTCCATACCAATGCAACTCCTCGCAATTGCCATTGGGGATAATGGTTGCAGGTAGTTGCAAATAGTTGCATGTTGCAAGGAGGTACATTGGTGTGTGGACTGGGCTTAAGTTAAACTTCCCCAAAGTCGTTATGCATGTTTGCCACATTGTATCTAAAAATCAAACCCAAGTTTGAACTGAGCGGTGGTGCGTGCGTGTGTGTGTGCGTGTGTGGATGCATGCATGTACATTTCAAGGCTGCTCACCTCTCTGGTCACCCAGTGGTACTCAGGCTACATACAGACAGACTGACAGACACGCATACAAGCATACACACACGGCCACGTATAGGAAACGGTGTGACCACTGCTCAAAAATACCTAGTTAGACCAGAACGCCAACAGATTCAGGAACCAACCTGGTCCGAGGGCCCTGGATACTGGGTGATGTATCACAAGTTTTGGGGGAACTGAAACCAGTAGCGTGAGTGAGCATAGATATGAATTTGACTGCGTGGGGGAATTTCTGCAAGTTGGGGGGGCGGGGGGTTCTGTTATCCAACAGAGAGGTTGGATCTCACCTGGGTGTTGGATAGACAGGAGAAGCAGCTCCAGCTACTGATCAAAGGTTCTCTCTCTTGGCTGCCGTTATCTCTGGAACATAATGATGTGTAGAATAGCTTGGCATCAGCAGCTCCCTCCCTCCATCACTCCCTCCCCTATCTTTGCAGTCTAGCCATCAATCTAGCCAACCGCTAGCCTTTTCACACAACACCCTTAAAGCCTGTGGGGATTTCCTCCCACCAAGTTATACCTTCAGCATAGTTTGTGAAACTATATTGAAATGGGTAATTTTTTTATCAGTTGAAAATGGAGGATTTACAGTATGAGGGACGGTACTGAAAGGAGAGTCAGCCACATGTTATATCTTTATACATTTTTATACTTTCAGTTACATTAAAGAAATTGATTAAATTAACATTTTGCTGTACACCTTCCTGTAGAGGAGATGGACTATGTAAACTATGTATTTTACATTAAAATGATAGCATCTGAACACATGAATCAATTTATTTCCATCCATTGCCATTGACAACGCTGTTATAGTACATCTATTAGATAACAGCGCTGACAGTGACTTCTGTACCATTAACAGTACACTCACTGCCTGGCAATGTGAAAAGACACTTCTGTAGTGCAATTCAGTTTGCCTGTGTAGTATTATAACAGAGTTGCACTTTTGTTACCATTTTTATTTACATAATTCACTGTGTAAGACAAATAACAATTGTCTCTCCCTTATTAACAAACCTCTCTCACCTGCGCCTTGCATTCATAACACATTGATATTAGGAAATTACACTCAGGAATTTTGTTAATTTCAGACCCATAAAAATAATTTCCCCTGTTTTTAATTGTAGTGGCACTTATAATGTAATGTGTGTCTGAGCGGGTGCCATGGCCTAAAATTCAAAAAGAGGTAAACATGATGTCATGTGAATATTATTATTTGACTGCATTGTTCAGCATGCCCATGCTCCCAGTCCTTCGACAGGCTATAACTCAGGTAATTACCTCACCGATAATTGTATAAATATTCGGGTTAGGTGATGGCACTGCACAGTAACATCCTCTGTGTAAATATTTCCTATTGTAACTCTGAGAATGTGCACAAATGTAACCAAATGGACCGGTAAATGAACACTGAAGGAAACACTGTGTGCTTTTGAAAGCCTCACTGTGCATCACTACATTGTGCCAGCACAGTGTTATCCTGCTAGACAGCGGGAGCTGAAAGCGGGACATGCGCTGCATCACATGCATCCCCCTGGTGCTCATAAACCCCAATGGCTGCTGGATTGAATGTTCTGCCTTCTTTCCCGCCTAAAGTGAGAACGCTGCTGGGCGCTGAAGTGAAGATGTGTTATCCGTTCCTAGTGGGGGGGGTTCATGATGGTGGAGACTGCATCAGGATAAAGTCAATGAGGCCCAGTACTGGCGCTCATTCGTCCAAGATGCTGGTGTTTTTTTGGATAACTGATTTCAGTACTCTCCTCTGCATTATGTAACGTGTTTTTATGAACAAAAACTGAACGATTGGTTCAGAGAGGGAAAGTATTATTAGTGACAATGTGCAGACTGTAGTTGGTAAAGCAAGGCAAGCTTATTTTTTGTACTGCTTTACATAAAACATTAAACAATGAGACATTAAGGCTCAGGGCATTGAAGGAGTGCAAAAGAAACATATGCTAAGTCTACACAAACAATCACTTTGGCAGATAGCCAGCCATGATTCAAGATTTCTTTTCTATATGAAAAATATAATCATGTGGATCATGGAATCCACATGGGAACAACGTGGCATCAATGTGGATCTTGGACTTCATGTGATCAGACTGTGGCGTTCATCAATCATCATCTATCTGTATGACAAGTAAGTTAGACATTTCAAAGATTATAAAACATGTGAAAAAAGTGCCTGCTGGCAGTTTGCAGAGGAAATTTGGTGCCGATAGGTCCCAGGACACACAGACAGACAGACTGCTCCTATAGATCGCTAGACTCCTGCAAAGCCATGCCCTAAAGTATTACTTGGCTTGCAGTAGTACAAGTTGGTGAATTTAGGAGAATTCCATTATGCATTGTTACAGGTGTCACACCACAAGGTAGTTGGCCCTGTAGTTCACATGGTTGATTTCCCACAAATTGGAAAGCTCAGTTTAGCTATTATATCCTCGCTACTATTATCAGAAGGGGAATAAAAAAAAAACTACTTTATGCACAAAGCACCAGATTAGAGTTATGGAGGCTAAATTAAAATTGATCTACTGCAGCACTGATGCATGTAGTCCCCACTTGCTGGTTTAATTAGCACTTTACTTGCGTTTTCCCCATGGCATTGATTGAAAACAACTCAATTTAAAAGAGTTCAATTTGCAAAAGAACATAATTCTAGATCTATTTTTCAGTGTATACTTATACTGGCATGGAGTCTGCTGTTTAATTTTGCAGCGACCTCTGTACGTAAATTGGAACCACACGGAACAAATTTGTACACTCTCAAAGTTTTTTGGCTGTGTGGGGCTGCATCTGAGCACCATTCCAAAGTTTAAAACATTTGCGGTCAGTGACTGTGACAGACATTACTGACTAGGTTGATGTTGTGCGAGATCAACATTCACACTTTCTAAAATGTTTGTGGTGCTGGAAGTAAATCCACATGAAAACAAAATGTGCATACGCCTTCACACAGTTTTCTCTGCTTTATTTGTCAATGTTTCGGTTGGACAAGGTGATTTTAAACATCAACAAACAAAGTGATTGGATAACTGTGGAAGAAATGTTTGCCACCCCCGTTGGTTAATGAATTACCATCGCGGTATATCCTATGCACAATGAGGAAAGCATGTAAAAAAATATTGAACATTTATCGTTTTTGGAGGAAAAGAGAAATACATTTTCAACATCAAGTATCGGCGGTGCGGGCACCTACAGTATTCATAACACACACACAGTCGATCAAAGCTGTGAGTGCACGGTTGGCCTGTTTGAAATGGACAGTTATTGAGTTATCGGGCTTGTTGTTGCGAATGGCTGAGCAATGTTTGACCATACAAACTTTCAATCCCCCTGTTGTTATTCCAACATCAGCTACATTTAATTACATAAATAACTCCTGTTGTTGAGCTTAGTAATGACACCAAGTGTGTTTCTTCACGGTAAACGGGTGATAAAATGTCACCTTTGGTGATTCAATTACGCTGTGCACATTTGTAATTACCTTTAGGTTGATGTGGGTCACAGCGATCAATGTGGGGCCCTGTGTTTAGGTCCGACAAGGGCAGTCCAGCCCATCACTGCCCTGTCTCCCATTTAATTACTGCACCTCTCAATATAAAACGCCCTAAAGACCACCTGGGGAAAATTGCACTTTCATCCATTCCATATCTGTTAGTTTTTTTTTTGTTATCAATTATTTTTATTTTCCAAAACATGAAATTAGAGACATACATATGAATAGAACAAGAAAAAGTAAAACATTGATCAAAAGAAAAATGCAATTAACAGACAAACAACACAAACAATAGCAAAACAAGAAAAGGAAAAGAAAACCCACCCACCCCCTTTCCCCGGACCAACACGGAATGTACAATAGTGCATGCCTGTGCTAGGCTGTTACCACTATATAGTGATTTCTTGAATCATAGCCTTAAGCTTATCTGCAATGTCCGACCACATATTAATGTTTTCTTCTTTTGCTCCGTGTAACCTTGCTATCGACTGCTCTAAATATACTATATCTAGAAAGGTCAAGGCCCACTGGCGGAACGTTAACGTATGAGGAGGTTTCCACCGCGTAGCTACCATCTTCTTCGCCGCCGTTAATCCAGCAAAGAAGATGCGCTTGCGTATATTGTTTAGTTGCAACTGTGAGACGTCATTTAATAAAAATAAAGAAGGAGAAGATATGATATTAATACTAAAAATAGTTGAAAGTTTGGAGGCAACCATATTCCAGAATGACGACACATTTGGGCATTCCCAAACCATGTGAAGGAAGGTACCAATACTATTTGAGGCGCAGAGAGTGCAGTTGGGATTATTCAAAATCCTCATAGCACATAGTCTGCGGGGAGTTAAATAAGTCCGATGAACAAAATTTAAATGAATTTGTTGATGGTCTGGATTTCTAGAAGATAGCCTAATGTTAGACCATACTGTGTCCCAACAAAAGTCAGGGTCCAAATTTGGTACATCATTCCTCCAAACAGTATCAACAGATAGGGGCCCATAACTACAGTCTAATAAAAAACCATAGAGGGTGGAAACCAAACCTCTTGTTCTGTTACCATCACAGATAAACTCATGGAAGGGGTGCAATCTAAGGGGAGCTTGCCATGGGACCCCGTAGGTCCTCATGGACGTTCTCAGTTGGAAGTAGAAAAAAAGGGTATTTCCAGGCAGATTGAAGATGTCACACAAATCTCGAAAAGGTCGTAAACCATTTCTATCAAATAAGTCCCCTAATGTACGAATCCCCTTAGCCCTCCACCTTGGAAAGCGAATGGGGCGATCCTCGATTAAAAGTCTTTGATTATTGAACACTGGGGAAAATAAGTTCCATTTACAATCAATCTTACACATCTTTTCAGCTGCCCTCCATACTGCCACTAAATGAGAAATGATAGGTCCAAAGCGAACTTTGCATTGATGTGTAGTTATGTTTGAATAGATAAGATCTCTCAATTCAACAGGCTGCACTAAACTCTCCTCAAGCTCTCTCCAAGAAACCTTATTTGCTGGGTTAAACCAATTTAAAAGGGGGCGGAGCGTGAAGGCCCAATAATAAAATTTAAAGTTGGGCAATGAAAGGCCGCCATCATCTCTAGCACGTTGTAATAGAGAAAGTTTAAGACGAGGGCGTTTCCCTTTCCACACAAACTTAGATATCGAAGAGTGAAGCTTATTCCAGTATTGCGGCGGTGGTGGCAAAGGGAGCATAGAGCTTACAAAGTTAACCCTAGGAAGAACATTCATCTTTATGATTGAAACTCGAGCTTGGAGAGAGTTGGGCAAAGATGACCATCTATCTAAATCAAGACAAATCTTATTTAGAGTGTCACCATAGTTGTTCTTAACAATAGCCTGAAGAGAGGGGAAAATATCTATGCCAAGATATTTGAATTGGCTTACTACTGGGATTATGGGCGGCAGGATAGCAGATCTCATCTGATCATTTAGAGGTAGAAGGGCTGACTTCGTCCAATTAATTTTGTAGCCGGAAATGGAACTGAACTGATCAAAAATTTGAAGGACGTGAGTAATTGACTGTGGTGCATTCTCAATGAACAGTAGAATATCATCAGCATATAGGGAAATGCGATGCTGTGTGTTGTTAATCGAAACAGGAGTAATATCTGCAGACTGACGCACTGTCTGAGCCAAGGGTTCGAGTGAAAGTGCGAAAAGGAGAGGACTAAGGGGACAACCCTGCCTTGAAGATCTGCCAATCGTGAATAGCGGCGAACAGATCTTACCGGTTAGGACCATCGCTGACGGATTAGAATAAAGTACTTTAACAAAATGTATGAATGAAGCACCAAATCCCATTTTATCTAGTACAGCCCACAGGTAAGACCATTCCAGACGATCAAATGCTTTCAACGCATCGAGCGACAACACTGCGGCGGGGGTCCTCAGCTCCTTAGCCCTATCGATGATATGCAATAGTCGTCTAGCATTATCAGAGGCTAGTCTAGTTCCTATGAAACCTGTCTGATCACAGTGTACTAAGGTGGTCATAAAACCCTGCAAGCGACGCGCAAGCACCTTAGCAAAAACTTTTAGATCAGAATTCAAAAGTGAAAGCGGTCTATAGCTTGCGCAATCTGTGGGATCCTTGTTCTTCTTCAACAATAATGATATAATAGCTACATTCACATCCCTGGAGAAAGAGCCACTTTCAATTGCATATCGAAACATGTCAAGCATCAGCTGACCTAGATCTTCCCAAAAGATGGCATAAAGTTCAGGGGGTATCCCATCCAAACCAGGCGACTTGCCCCTACGCATTGCAAGCACAGCTTCCTGTAATTCCGCCAGATGGAGCGGTCTATCTAAGGCTTCCGCATCCGCCTCGCTAAGGGTTGGTAACTGTATGTTGGATAAAAAATCATTGCATACTGCATCATCGTGAATGACCTCGGAGGTGTAGAGCTCATCATAAAAAGCACGAAACGTGGCATTGACCTCTTTGGGTTCTGTAACCATGGCTCCCGTTGTTGATTTGACACTAACAATATCAGCAAAATGCTCATTGGATCTAAGACGTAAAGCCAGTAAGTGACTGGGTCTTGCACTATTAAAATAGTAGTTTTGCCTTGTGCGTTTCATTTGAAATTCTGAGCGGCGCTTGAGAATGGAGTTAATTTCTTTCTTAACTAGCTCTCTCTGGGTTGCTGTACTAACATCAAAGTTATTTTGGAGAGAATTATCCAAAGTAGAAAACCGAGATTCCAATTCCACCAGTTTGGCTGACCTTAATTTTCTCTGAGTGGACGCATAGAGGGTTGTATTACTCCTGATAAAGCCTTTAATTGCATCCCAAAGAATTCTGGGATCCTCAACTGAGCCTGTATTGATATTTATAAATTCGCGCAAACCAGTTTGAAACTGAGCTACAAATGCCGCATCGCGCAGCAGTGTGGTGTTAAACCGCCATCTAGGAGCTCTATCTATAACCTGTTTCAGTGAAGCAACACACAGCACCGCCTTGTGATCCGAGAGTGACATTGGGAGCAACTCTACCTTGGCAATTTTATGAAACAAGCTAACAGGGGCAAAAACGTAATCGATCCTAGAGAATGAAGCATGCCTACCCGACAGAAAAGAAAAATCTCTAACCGTTGGGTTCATTAAACGCCAGATGTCGAGTAAGCCAGTTGAGTTTGCCCAAGCACGTAGTTCTGCAGACGCTAGTGCTTGTTCTCTGCTTTCTACCCCAGTGGATCTATCTAGGTTATGTTGCCATGTTGCATTGAAGTCAGCACCAACAATGATTTTGAAATCCGTCAGTTCCAATAAGGTTTTAGTTAGTAATTTGTAAAACTCTTTGTCTAAAACATTTGGAGCATACACAGAGACTAGTGCTAGCATTTTACCCTCCAAGCGGATTTTAGCAACAGCTATCCTCCCGTCACTGTCAGACCAATCACCCAAAAAATCCAACCTAAGGTTACGTCTAGCCAATATGGCTACTCCCTTGGTTTTGGAAGAAGCAGCTGAAAAGGCTAAAACACGATAATGTTTATTAGCCAATCGGTTGGAATGCTCTTTTAAAAGATGAGACTCCTGTATAAATGCAAAGTCAATTGATTTAGATCGCAAAACCCCCAAAATGCTGGTTCGCTTATGCGGTATATTCGCTCCCCTTACATTGAAACTTAGAAATTTATATTCTGTCATAATTGTGGTTCAAACCATACGCACAGCAAGCACAGTAGAACATTTTAGAATTTCCTAGTTGGTCCCTCACAACAAACCTTCCCCACAGAAAAACAAAACAACCCCAAAAGGAACAGAAAGGAAAAAGCAACATCAAACGAACATAAAAAAACACATAACATTGAAGCTTGAGGGGGAAAACCCCATTAGCATCAGAGTGCACAAAAACAGTTCCCCACCCCATCAACCTATTAGTCAACCTTCATTTCACTCTGTCAGAGAGTGCAAACAAGTAACTGCCCAAAAGTAACCATACATTGCCCTCTGGTGATTATGTAAATATATAACAGATCACCAAAGTAAAAACAACAACAACAAAAAAGTGCCTTCTTGTGGCTGAATAGCTCTCAAACATTCCATCCGCTCAAATTATGATCAATCTCCCCACTTCATATCACTTAAATAAATGAGAATGGTATGTTAACATTTCTAGTAAAGAAGGGGGAGAGAAAAAAGAAAAGAATAAAGGGAAAAAAAATGAGGGGACTATAACAACTGTAATAATAATAATCAGTCCAGCATTAGGCCCACCTAGAATGTGATAAAGCCCTATAAGCCACGTTAATGCAAATAACCAAACACTTGTGACAGATAAGTGGAAATAAGGCTGTCACCACGACAAGGCACTAATATAATATTAATAATAAAAATAAATAAAAAGGAAATCAGTGTATATGATATAAAAAATATATGCACTTATATATGTAGTTAGAAATAGAAATTAAAAGCACATCCGGGGGGCCATATGCAGCAAAGCACACACAGTGTTAATGCATACTGCGCCACATACAGCCCCCCCCATGCATCCATGTATACAAACCACAATTACTAATTAGAAGGGGGAAAAAAAGAAAGAAAAGAAAAGTCTGTATACATAAGTATTTACATAAAACACAGTTATGTATGATCAGGAAACCATATACAACACAGCACACATAATGCATACTGCGCCATATACAGCTCCCTGTACATGCCCAAAAGGCCAGTGCAAACTTAGATAAATGTCAATCATATTAGTTAAGTCTGTTTCCGTCTTAAACAGTAAACTACCATACTTCAAACAGTGAACCTACCCAATCACGACTACAAAATAAATATCCCAATACAGAGCTCCCCTCTCCCCCCATCAAGAAATTAACATTTTAGAAGACAACAAGTAAAGTAGGTTAATAACTACCCCCCCCCCCCCAGACAGCGGATCCACAAGCACGTAGAGCCAACGCGCCACGAGATCGTACATCCGCCAGCTATTGAGATTAGAAAAAAAAGGAAAAGAAAGAACGAGTCAATGAGCCAGGGAGAGAGAGAGAGAGAGGAGAAGCAGAGATAGGTAGAGAGACATAGAGAAAGGGCGGGAGAGCGAGTGGTCTCTGGAACCGCGGAGCCTTCACAATTTAGACCATATTATTTATATCTGTTTCACCTTAAACAGTAGGCTACATTACTCAATACAAAGGCCAAAGCCCAGTCTCGCCCTCCTACCCGAGAAAGTAGCGTTTTAGGAGGCATAAACGAACCATAAACTAACAACCAACATAGCCGCCATTACCTAACAGAAAGAGAGAGAGAGAGAGAGAGAGAGACACACACACACACACACAGCGAGAGAGAGAGCCATAGAGAGAGAGAGAGAGAGAGAGAGAGAGAGAGAGAGAGAGAGAGAGAGAGAGAGAGAGAGAGAGAGAGGGAAAGCCGAGATAGATAGAGAGACATAGAGGAAGACGAGAGAGAGAGCAGGCTCCGTCTGAACCGCGACACGGAACCCGTTAGACAAAGCTTAACAGAGAGAGATAAAACCCTCTAGACCTATATAGTAAGCAGCACAACGCTCAATAAGAGCAAAGAAAAGGAATACAATAATAACAAGAACAATGTCCATTATATTCAAACAAAAAAGACAGTGAATTATGCTTATAGCTTTAGCAGCCCTAAATCCTCTCTCCTTGCGGTAACCTAAATTAAAACGAGTAACACCCATCTGCTTACAGATCTTGTTAAAAAATAAAATATATCTTATTCTTCGATACAAATAAAATAGGTATTATGAAACGAAACACTTGAAAACACAACGTCAAGTCAGATGATGAGTCCAAAACAATAAGTAGGCTTACATTAACAACTCACCCTTTGGGGAGGAGGAGGAGGAGAGAGTGAGGAAAGAAAGACGCTGCGTAAAAGTCATCTCCAAAGTCCCAGCCAGCTTACCAACAGTCCATTAAAGGCAAAAGGATATCACATCGGCAGAATGTGTTTGAAAGCACGCGATCACGAAAGCAAAAGTGTCCCTGGTAAAAGTTAGTTCTCTGTAACTGTCGTCTCATCATCCCGCGTAGCTAGAGTCTCGTCCGCAGCACCTGGAGTCTTGAACTTATCCTTGCAAAAGGCCAGAGCTTCCTTGGGTGAGTTGAAAGTAGAAGTCGCCTCATCCACGGTTATCCAGAATTTGCTCGGGTGCCTTATTCCGTATTTCACTCCTTCCGCGGTGATGGAACGTAGGAATTCCTTTACTGGCCCGAAAGCTGCCCTTCTCTTTGATGTTTCAGCAGACCAGTCGGGGAAAATATACACCTTTTTGCCATTGTATGTCAGTT
Organism: Nannobrachium achirus; assembly: GCF_963921795.1. Classification (NCBI taxonomy): domain Eukaryota; kingdom Metazoa; phylum Chordata; class Actinopteri; order Myctophiformes; family Myctophidae; genus Nannobrachium; species Nannobrachium achirus. Next base: position 30,298,883 of record NC_137818.1, on the reverse strand, counting down.
GGCCTGCTTTCCTGGAGAGCTGGAGTATGCGTTCCTTTACCCGGAAAAAATGGATCCTTGCCAGGAAAGCCCTTGGCTTATCAGAACGTGGATTGCCGGTCCGATGAGCACGATCCACCTCCGGGGGGGAGTCGGGAAACTCGTCGGGGAATGTTTTCTGCAAAAAAGACTGGATAAAGGCCACTGGGTCAGCCTTTTCTAGCCCAGGAGAGATCCCAATCACTCTTATGTTGTTCCTACGACTCCGGTCTTCTGCTATGACGAGCTTCTCCTCCAGATTAGCACATCTTCTCTCCAATTCAGTGATACACATCTGCAAACTGTCCATGGAGGAACCAAAGTTCTCAATGGCCTCCCCATGTTCAGCCACGGTCGTGTTCAGCGTGGCGACTGCAGGACGCAGCTCCTTTCCGAAGTCATCAATCTTCTTCAGTAATTTCTTCTCCAAGCCAAGCATCATGGGTTGAATAAAACCATCCATAAACTCTTTCAGTGATTCCTTGAGGACCTCACGCAGCATGCTCTTTGTAACCGGAGCGTCAGCGTCGCCCTGCATTGCGCCGGCCATGTTGTCAGCGTTTGCGGTCGGAGACCTGGTACTCCTCGACCTCGTGTTAATCGTATTCGGCATGAAACACGAAACAACTGCAAAAACAGACGCTCACCAGTGTTTTGGGCGTTTAAAGTCTCAAAAGAACTATAAAGGCAGTAAAAAATGGGCTTAAAAAATGTGAAAACTATGCACCTCCACAGAGCTCAACAAACGCGTCCTACTCGGTCGCCATCTTGTCGGAACTCCTCCATATCTGTTAGTTGAATGGCATCTCATGCCCTCTGACACCCCATCTCAACCTCTGAAACGTTGCCAAGCCACTCAAGCTGAACCCAGGATTAGATCCCACTTGAATACAGTGTACTGTATGGCAAGGTTCCAAGTGAAAATTCAGAGGATCATTGTGGCTCCCTGACTTTGTAACTTTGTTTAGAAGAGCACTTCCTGAGGTTGTTATTATTATAATTGGCTATGGCATTGCTTTATGTGTTTCCTCTGTGTGTAATACATCATTACTGCTCATTATGTGGAGAACTAATGACAGAATAATGACAATGCTGTTCTCTGCTGTGCAGTGCTTTCTATATCCATTGTAGAGCCTCCTTATTACAGAACACCTTGACCACAGGGATTGTTTGGCTTTAAAAAAAAGTGCTACGGGTTGTTTTGTCCCTGTAATGACGCTGAGCAGTGAAATGCTGCCTAAATGAGTATAATTATGGTAATATCAGCCCTTCTAATGTGCTGTATCATTAGCTGCACTCACCCTCCATATACCTTTTTGCACACTATCCCTCTCCCTATATGTGATTTTAGAATCTATTTCTGTGCATTTAGAATTTGATGCCATCTGCACTTGTGATACACTACTTGCATAATAAAGAAATGATTATGAATGCTCTTGTGTCTATGCCGGTTATGGAAAACCGGAGCACACTGGCTGGCTTCATTTCTAGACTTATTAGGATTCAGTCTGCGCTTTGCTTTTATATGGTGCTTCAGAGCTTTTATGACTTGGCACACAGCGTGGTTAGAACTCGCAATAGGGAACAGTGAGGAAGCAATGTTCATTATTTTGTTTGTGCCATAATATTTCTACATATCTGTATAGCTATATACTGTATATCTGTTTCTAACTATCTTTGTTTCTCTTTGTCCGTACTTTACTTTTTTCAATCTAGGATTGTGCCACAATGCAATTCTGTGCCAACAAATTGGACAAGAAGGACTTCTTTGGAAAGTCAGACCCCTTCTTGGTCTTCTATAGGAGCAACGAGGATGGGACGTGAGTTTGATACTGTCTCCGGGCTGTGGTCTCTGAATTATTGGCTTTTGATTTGGGTCTATTAAAACAGAAGCAGGACGGCTTAGCATGGAGTTCAAAGGGGGAAGGGACAAGAGTTGGAGGCAATTTGTTTTAGATTCCTCTGACTCAATTTCACATTAAAGTTCAATTGATGTGAAGAAGACAGAGGCACATTCCAAAAACAAACTTAACACAGAAGGAATTGTTATTGGGTTTTGGGCTGTTGGTTGAAGTTTGTGCTTGTGCACCGCTAGGTTTACCATCTGCCACAAGACTGAGGTTGTGAAGAACACGCTGAACCCTGTGTGGCAGCCCTTCTCCATCCCTGTTAGAGCTCTCTGCAATGGAGACTACGACAGGTAAGACTCTACTCCTTCTTCTTTGTTGATATCATTTTGGTTTTCGATTATTAGATCATCACCTGTGCTATCCAGAAAACCTGCGATTCTCGACCTTTGGGCCAGCGCCGCTGTGGGCTGTAAGGATATTGCAGGTGGGCCCCCAAATAATTGGCAAAACACAAAGATTCTATTGTAAAAAACCTTGAAGAATTAGTTTTCATTGTGACACACGCACGCACGCAGGCACGCATGCACGCACGCACGCACACACACACACACACACACACACACACACACACACACACACACACACACACACACACACTTTGGCGAAAAAGCAGTAGCAGTGATCTGTGTGATGTTTCGGTAGAAATCAAAGGAGCATAAGATTTTCATTTCCTGCTGTTGTTTTTAATCTGCAGCTCAAATGGAGAGTTATTATAGGCCTGTACCTCTGACTCACTGCTAGTCACACAACTGTCAATAGCGTTTCAGCTCAGTCTCCTATTGGCTCCTACATAGGCGTCCCCTAGCACTGGGCAGGAGTGCTGACAAGCAGGAAGCCACTTGACAGGACCATAAAAAAAACAGTGTGAAGTAGGAATTGATAGAACAGAGAGATGGAGACAGAGGAAGCTAGTGAGAGAGAGAGGGGGGAGAGAGAGAGGAAGGACGGTTGTATTATTTCCTAGAGAGACACTTCTCTGTGAGGCAGGTGGTGGGAACATCTGAGGCCCCCTGCTGTGTGTGTGCGTGTGTGTTTGTGTGGACATGAGAGCGAGGGGAGTTGTGCAGCTCTATGAGAATGGAAGTAGACACAGCGTGTCAGAGCTAGCCTCCTCCACCATGTTCACGCCCCCTAGGAGCCAGAGCCTGTGTGCCAGCCAGCGCAAGTTCCTCTCACCGCTGCTGTCTGCTCACCTGTGTAGTGAGGATAATTGGCATAGAAAGGTGCAGTGCAGTGGTGGAAAGTACAACTAAGTACATTTACTCAAGTGATGTTCAATGAGGTGTTTTTTTACTTTGCTTGAGTATTTCCATTTTTCAGTGTTTTACATCTCAGAGGCAAATAGTGTACTTTTTACTCCACATTATACAGTACTATTATTCAAAAACTCTAGTTACTTTATATAGATTTAGATTATTATTACAAAACATACATTAACCAAGTAAAGCCCTATTTTATACTTTTTCTATTCGAAAATGTTGCGATGCGAGATCATGCGACACGTCAGCTATTTTCGAAAGAGTTTGAAAAATGAGGAAAACTTTTGAGAAATCATATGAAATGGGACATTTTATACTTATTTATACTTTAAGTATGCAAAATTTAGATGCCAATACTTTTGCACTTTTACGCAGGTAACATTTTGTAAACAGGACTTGAACCTATTTCTACATTGTGTATTGCTACTCTTACTTAAATTTATCTCAGTACTTTTTCCACCTCTGGTGCAATGGAAGCATAAACAGATGCTTGTTCCATTTGAGAGTTGTGATGGAGGGAGATGATTCGCTGGCATTTTGTTAGTCACGTTTTCAGTCTGAAACTTGGGAGGGGAGGGGGGGGGGGGGGGTCGGTTTGGTTGTGATTAATCTGAAAAATATCAAAATTTGTGACATTGGCAGTTGCAATGTTGTTATCATGACAGGCAAAAGATTTTTAACATGGCCCTCTCCTATGCAAGGAATTTTGGTGTTGTTTACCAAACCTGGCTGACCAATCTGGTTGTGTGGGAGAAGGTAAATCAGGAAATGTTTACAAACTCTATAGGCAGTCCTTTCCCCAGTTCCCACAATGTTTTGGAACCTTTTAATACACTGGAATTATGTTGAAAAAGTTGCTCCCACATGTGTCACAGTTTTTTTCATGCTTGCCTTTGCTTGGAATATTTAAATTTATATTTTTTTGTTGTTACAGCAATATATCTGTTTTCTTGTGGGCCTCTTTTGGGGGAAATAATTGGTACCCAAACGGATGTTCATTCTTTTTTAAATAGTTTATTTTCTCTCATAATAGCACCTCCAGCACATCTCACTATGTACCAGCATTGATAATGATGTGTGTTCTGCAAGCTGCATACAGTACCTTGCCAGTATAATGTACAAGCCAGCAATGCATCTTCAAAAACATTGCATTGAAAAACTGTGTGTAGGCCTGTGTTTTAAATGCAGTATTGACTCATTCTCCATTCTGCGCTTCAGACTCTCACTATGGGGCTGTTTTGTTCTCAACTTGTGTGCAAATCAAAAGGCATGAAATGGTTCTTTGGATTGCTTCTGCACAGTTGTGTCTCACATGTAGCTGGCCACGGTTTGGCTTTAATATTTATCACAAAAATGAAATGTTTCCCCTTTCCACTGAAACAAGCACAGCATGTACAAATTGATGTGTGTTGCTCTGCCACGAACTTGGGCAACAATCAAAATAACTATACTGTACCATATCTAGAAACTACCGGTAATACTGATAATGAGAATTTGGCCCCAATTTCTACAGTATGCATCATCATATGTCATATCAATTGAGGCTCAAAACCAGGGGAAATGCAATGCATGGATTACAGCAGTGGTTCCCAAACTTTTTAGCTCAAGACCCAAAAGAGAAATTAGGAGTTTTCCCAGGACTCAAACTAGTGAAAACAGCAGATCTACAATCTCACAACACCTCGCTTCACGCCTCTTTTTTGGGAATGTTTTTATTTTATTTTTATTTTTTATTGTGACATAATAATCATTTTAAAAAATGTCTTGGCCCACTGTTTGAGAAACAGTGGATTACAGTATGTACCATTTAGTTTCATGTAAGGGAATAAGACCTTGTTTGAACTTTGAATGTGTACACTGGAGACAGAATGAGTTCAGGTTTACTTATCAGGGCACAGTATTTTCCCTACGTTCACAATCCACTGGACACATGATTGACAGAAGCTGGGGGCCTTAGTCAGTGATCTCTCTATCAGTGCCAGGTGAGGAGGAACTGTTTGCCCTGCTCTTAGTGAACAGGTTCCTTCTCAAGCATACTGTACTTATTTTGGCTTCTCACCTTCACACTTATTTTAGAAGCTTGTAGAAATATGCTCCCTCCCATGAGGTTAGTTGTCTTATCTGTGGCAGACATGGGGAAAAACACCTTTTCCAAACTTTCAGCTCTTCTATCAGTCTGCTCTCTTCCCTGTAGAGATGGGATCTTTGCATGTGAAGTTGTTGTTGTTGTTGTTTTTTTCTCAATGAATAATTCAATAACATCCTTGCATTAACCACACCGACAGTCTTTCGCTCTTTTGATAAAGGAGCGTCGGGAGGGTTAGCGACTCACCCCATGGAGGTTAGGGTTAGGGTAAGAGTTGGGTTTAGGTGTCAAAAATATGACACGTAGTAACAGCGAAACGCTCCCAACCACACCAACCCTAGCGTTCCTATTCATAGTAAGCGAACACTCTGTGAAAATAGGCAAACTTTTGGCGATAGTAGAAGATCTACAAGCTCACAATACAATGCAACATGTTGACCCGGCTGTTTTAGCTATTTGATGTAGATAGATAGATAGATAGATAGATACCTTTATTATCCCAAGGGGGAAATTTAGTTGTCCAGTAGTAGCACAGCAGTATACAGTTATTTACAAAGTTACAGAGACGTAAGAAAGATAGATAAGAGGGAAAAAAACAAAAACAAAGACAAGAGCAGTACAGTACCAATAAGGAGAAGGTGCATCAATAGAGGGGGGCGAATAATATATAAGTATATATACATAAAGTGTCTTGCAAAAAGACCATAGCAGTCAATGCTAGTTAGTGCAAACAAGTATCTCACTGTCATTGTTAAACAAAGCAAAAATACTCAGAAACTACCAACACTAAGAACCTAATAGTGCAGTGTCAAAAATCAGTGCGAAAAAACGAAGAAACTAGGAAGCGTGTCACCGCAAGGCGCACCTGAGCACTCTTCCTGGAAGGTCCTTAGAGTTCAAAGTCAATACAGCAATTGTTCCTTAGAGGTCAAAGTCAATACAGCGATGGTTCCGTAAGTCTAAGTTAGGAAGGGAGACCTTTTCAAGCGTCCGTTATGTGTCTCGTTGTACAGCTTAAGGGCAGCCGGTACAAAAGATTTTCCTAATCTCTCACATCTCCGTACTGGGTAGGTAAAGCGGTCGTTTCCTCTCTTACTCCAGTAACTGGTGATCTCTAGATGGAGGGGGTGGGAGGAGTTCTCCAAGATGGAATCTAGCTTCTTCGCAGTGCGCACCCTGGTTACTTCCTCCACCCCCTGCAGAGAGGACCCAACGACAGAGCCAGCTTTCTTCACCAGTCTGTTTAGGTTAAACGTGTCACCTGCTCTGTTGTTGCCACCCCAGCATGTTATGCCAAAAAAGAGGACACTTGCCATGACAGACTGATAGAACATCTGTAGCATCCTATTGCACACCCCAAACGATCTCAGTCTTCTCAGGAGGAACAGCCTGCTTTTCCCCTTGCTGTGAATCGCCTGCGCGTTGTCCGACCAGTCCAGTGAACTATTCAGGTGTACTCCGAGGAATTTGTAGTTATCCACGAGCTCAACCACCTCACCGTTAATGGTGCTTGGCACCGGGGGGACTCTCTTGGAGGTGCGGAAGTCCACCACCATCTCCTTAGTCTTGCTTGCGTTGAGCTTGAGATGGTTGTCCTCGCTCCACTGCACAAAGTCCCTAACCACACCATCGTGCTCAGCCGTGTTGTCACCCGAGATCTTGCTGATCACTACGGTATCATCTGAGAACTTCTGCAGATGACAGGTCTTGGAGTTGAAGCGGAAGTCCGATGTATAGAGAGTGAACAGGAAGGGTGAGAGCACAGTTCCTTGAGGGGCCCCCGTGTTGCTCACCAGCACATCGGACCGACAGCCCTGCAGTCTCACAGACTGTGGTCTTTCTGAAAGGTAGTCTGTGATCCATGCCACAAAGCCCTTGTCCACCCCCATCAGCGTAAGCTTCTCCGCAAGCAGAGACGGTTGGATAGTGTTGAAAGCACTGGAGAAGTCAAAAAACATAATTCGGTAGCACTTTATAATGAAGTACCTCAATAAAGGCTAATTAACAGCTAATAAGGCACTTATTAACAATGAATTAACAGCTAATAAGGCACATTAAGTCCTAATAGTGCATTTATAAACCCTTTACTATGCACTTATTATGAGATCAATTAACACTAACAAATCCTTAATAAAATCTTTATTATAACAGTATAAACAATTATTTAAGCCTTTATTAACACTTTATTAGGCAATTTAAAGCCACCTATTCTAAAGTGGGAACACATCGGGTACACCCGCCACTCTGACATGTCGGAAAGGAGACATGTCAGAGTGGCGGGTGTACCCGATGTGTTCCCACTTTAGAATAGGTGGCTTTAAATTGCCTAATAAAGTGTTAATAAAGGCTTAATTAATGACTTGTTGTTGTTTATACTGTTATAATAAAGATTTTATTAAGGATTTGTTAGTGTTAATTGATCTCATAATAAGTGCATAGTAAAGGGTTTCTAAATGCACAATTAGGACTCAACCGACATGTCAGAGTGGCGGGTGTACCCGATGTGTTCCCACTTTAGAATAGGTGGCTTTAAATTGCCTAATAAAGTGTTAATAAAGGCTTAATTAATTGTTTATACTGTTATAATAAAGATTTTATTAAGGATTTGTTAGTGTTAATTGATCTCATAATAAGTGCATAGTAAAGGGTTTATAAATGCACTATTAGGACTTAATGTTCCTTATTAGCTGTTAATTCATTGTTAATAAGTGCCTTATTAGCTGTTAATTAGCCTTTATTGAGGTACTTCATTATAAAGTGCTACCCATAATTCTGACTGTGCTGCCCAGATCTTCCAGATGGGTGAGAGACTTATGGAGCATGTAGGTGATGGCGTCATCAACCCCAATATCAGCCTGGTAGGCAAACTGAAGGGGGTCCAGGTGATCACTGACCGCCGGTCTCAGTAGGTTCAGAACCAGCCGTTCAAAGACCTTCATGACCTGTGATGTCAGGGCGACTGGTCTGTAATCATTGAGGACCGAGGGACGGGTCTTCTTAGGCACTGGGACAATGCAGGAGGACTTCCACAGCTGTGGTACCTTCCCCGTCCTCAGGGAGAGGTTGAAGAGATGCGTGAGGGGGACAGCAAGCTGCTCCGCGCAAGCCTTAAGCACCTTAGAGTTGATGTTATCAGGTCCCGCTGCTTTCCTGGTGTTGACTTTTCCGAGTTGGCGCCTCACTTGCTCGGTGGTGAGAAACAGGGTGGGTGGGGGGGGGGGGGATGGTGCAGGGGAAGAAAGAGGGCGGCAACCGAGGTCACCGTTTGACCCAGCCACTGCTTGTTGAACATTAACAGGAGCACCGTCAAACCGATTGAAAAAACGGTTCATCTCGTTTGCCAGCTCCTCCGTGCCTGACACAGTAGAGTTGGCATAGCCGTACCCCGAAGTACCTCAAAGTATACTGATGTACCTCAAAGTATACTGTATACGTAGGGTTTTTAAGTAGTTAACTCTGTAGTCGGAGGTTGGAAAATGATCTCGCCATCTCTCTAACTCTGCTAAGTTTATTGACTATTACGGTACGGGACAAGCTAAAAATAAGCGGTTCATCTTTGAACATGATCTTGTGACAGCGAGTTATCAGCTAATGTCTGTTCCACCATGTCCGGCACCTTTGTACAGCGGTTTTCAGGAAGTCATCTCGGCACCACTGGAAAAGAGGGTCTCAGCCCCCCGAAGTGTGTTTTCCGAGAATAAAATCATGGTTGAAATGAAACGAATTGTATTTGCGTTTCACTCCCCTGCTGATTGCATTCACAAAGACTCTCATCTGCGTGGATGCAAGGGCTTGTGCTTTCTCAGAGAGCAGGCTTCCTAAGACTGATTTAATTCAGCTTCTACTTAACGGTTGATAAGCGGTAATGGCTTGTTTTCACTGCTTAACCAAACGCACACAGTGAGGAGTCCGGTAGCTTATCTGCATCTCTTAATTAGTCCAGAGACATTCTAGGAAGGTTCTGTGAGATTTCCCTTGAAGGGCCACATGTTAGATCAATGTGCTCACTAACAGTAATCCTCTTCTCCTTGGCTTTCCGTTTCATGCAGGACGATCAAGGTGGAAGTGTATGATTGGGACAGAGATGGAAGGTATGAACGTACGCACGCACGCACCTACAGTACACAGTACTACACACACAGATAAGGTCTTGATTACTACTTGGGTTGAAAACATGGCACAAATATCTAATGTATGTGATGGTAGTGATATCAGCAGGTGTTGACTACAGCCTGAAAACCATATGTTTTAACCTTATTAATGTAACTTCTCCAAATCTCCAAATGAACCTAATTCACTTTCAAATAACTACCATCGCCCATGATTGTTCAACCCCAAGGGGTTTGCGACTTTGCGCATCAGATCAGACTGCACAAAATATTTGACTTTGTGGTTGTTGTTGTTTTTCTTTTTATGTGTGTTTTTTTTCTTATTTTTTTACATTCTAGCCACGATTTCATTGGTGAATTCATCACCAGCTACAAAGAGGTGTGTCGGGGTCACAGCCAGTTCAACAGCTATGAGGTGAGTTCAGGTTTAAGCTCAAGACTTAATTGTTCCACCAGGGGTCATTTTGCTGAATGCAATACATGCATTCCACAAAAAGGAGAACATATCTCTGTCCGTCTGAACTATTTTTAAATGATCCACCTATAATGACATTCCCAAAAATAGGGATGCCAGGTTGAGAAAAAAATAATAAAAATAAACAGTGTTGTGTTTGTTTAGGTTTAAGAGTGACTATAATACCCATGGAATAGTGTCAGCATAAGAGACTGAAAGAGGGTGTACAAGATCACATAGACCTACTGTACTATATCGTCCCTCCCAGAAACCAGCTACCTTCATTTTTTCTTCTTTTCCCCATAAATCAGTGAACAGCCAATGAATGAATGAACCAATGAAAAGTAATAAAAAGCGCTTCGGCCAAAACCTGTGTAGTCCTCTTTTTTCATAAACCAGTACTATTGAATACCCTGTGTGTTGGTTAAAAATATATTGAACCGCCTTGGCCATAACCTGCTAACTCCACTTGAACATTGAACATTTTGGAGTCCCAACAGCAGAGATATGCCATTACAATAAACTATATGATCTAGTATTAGTAACCCTATATGGCCACTATAGCCTCTCCTTTATTGGACCTGGCTAGCCCATCAGTCTCACATGTTGCAATGTAGGCTGGATGAGGTTGGACAAGATGAGAGTCAAAAAGCAGAATGCAACAGAACAGAATTTGTGATTGGAGTCCCCTTACACAACGCTTTGTGGGACTGATTGGGTATTACGCTTAGGCCCCGGGAGGACCTTGCCAGGCCCTGCTCATTAAAACACTTGCCACGTTATATTAGCTTGTGGATTAGTCATGGAGGCGGCTTGAGGAAAGAGGGAGTGTTCCTGGTGGAAGTGAGAAGGAGAGAGCAGGGGGTATGGAGCGCTGGCAAGGCGGATCTAGAGAGAGAGAGAGAGAGAGAGAGAGAGAGAGAGAGAGAGAGAGAGAGAGACGGAGAAAGACAGAGATGGAGTAAGTGAGCAAATGGTGGCATGCAGACTTGCCCTTTTCCGCTGCTGACATGGCAGAAGCAGGTGCATTTATTAACCTTCAGGAGCCCTTGTTGGATTCCAATCAGGAAGCTGGAATAGGACAGCTTCTTCACTTTTGGCCCCTCAGTCCCCCAGAAATGCATGAACTGGAAAGCATGGCTGTATGAACCTAATGACACTGCCTCTCCCACTGACGGTTTTGAATAAGTGTCAGGCCAGTTAGTTCTACCCCTTTGTAGATCCCTGTGCGCTCAATCCCTCATACATACCGTAAGACCTGAGAGCCTTAAGTCCCTAAGGTGTCCTGGAGTTGGCCGTAGCCTATATGCTAACAGGGGAGCGGTAATGGAGAGTGATGGCTTTGCAATTTAATGTAACCCATGGCAGGGAATGATGGCCGTGGTGCTACAGAGCATGGTGTCAGGTGATGAAAGGAGTAGCAGCAGGATCACAGAGGCGGAACAACAGAGGGTGATGGGTGCCCATAAGGGAAGGAGCAGGCTAGAAGGAACAGTCCTGCCTTTGACATAATATTCAGAACTGTTCACCCCAGGCACATCCTTTAAGTCGTATGTACTGTACATACAGTGGTATGTTCAGGGATGTTTGGCACTAATGGCTTGGCCCTGGATATTATAGCCCCTGACCCTTGCCTCAAGCCAAAATACTGTCAAATACTGTGAGGTTTTATTTTATAGTTATTTAATAGGAACACTGTTCCTATTAAAATTTGCAGCCCATAAACGTGTTTACTGTGTGTGTGTGTGTGTGTGTGTGTGTGTGTGTGTGTGTGTGTGTGCGTGTGCGTGTGCGTGTGCGTGTGCGTGTGCGTGTGCGTGCATGTATTGAATGTAAGCATTCCAATAAAGACCAAAAATCAATCTTCTGCAGAATTAATGTATTTTATTGGAAATTGGGGGCTGCAAATGCAGCATTTATAGCACACACAGATGCGCACGTGCGTGCGTGCATGCTTGTATGGGTGTCTTATCTGATCTGTATAGGTACGTACATAACACATTCTTGTATAACAGGGAGTTAATGCAATATATAACCTGTAACTGTGTGTATGTGTATTACTTGCCCATTTACTGTTTATTTGGGATTATATCTTTCAGACAGCATTATACAAGTTATGGGACAATATTCTGTTGTCCCTGGGTTCTGTGAGATGTACAGTGCTGCCTCTCATAAAGTCTCCCTGAATAATCAGTGTTCGCCCTACAGGCGTGATCAATGCTATCTCTCACTCACCTACTGCAGTTATTGGACTTGCTCCCAATGCACCATTACCCTCCCAGATATGCAGGAGGAGCATAAAGATGTTTTTATAACTTGCCCACGGGTGAATAAAAAGGATTGGGCTGGAAGTTTACATTCTCTCTCTCTCTCTCTCTCTCTCTCTCTCTCTCTCTCTCTCTACCTTGCACTGATATTAGGTGGTGAATGCCAAGAAGAAGTTGAAGAAAAAGAGATACATCAACTCCGGGACGGTAAGTGTGATGATCGAGGCAGCCCCTTGCCCCCTCCCCCTGCATTTTTGGTTGGCTGCAACAGGCAGGCCAGACCTTCAAATGTGTCAGTGTGTGTGAGTGACTGACTGGCCAGTGCTGTGCTGCAAAAATTATAATAATATACATACAGCAGGGTTCCCCAATAGGCGGCCCGCGGGCTACTATCTGGCCCCCACCAACCCCAGTACACTAGAATATCGTCGATGTCGGGTGGAAACCTCGTATCTCCAAATTTGTACGTTCTTTCGCAAAGTAAAGACCTGCTTCATCATACAAGGCCGTCGCACAAAAGTAGTGAAAACAGCAGATCTACAAGCACACAACGCCTCGCGGTGCGAGGCGTTGTGTGCTTGTAGATTGGCTGTTTTCACTACTTTAAATCATTTTTAAAATGATAAATGCAAAACGAACAGTTTTGGACATACAAGATTTTCACCCGACAACGACGATATCTGAACTGTCGCTAGCGGGAACGCCACCGTCGCCCCTGCAATGTTGTGGCCCTCGGCTTGGTACCCTAGACATAATAAGTAGTCCTACTATACTTGTTGTGGTCGTTGCAAATGTCATATCTTTCATTGGTTTTATGGTGATATAGGTTTTGGCCTGGTTTTTGGTGGCTTGTGCAGTTTTCAGACTGGAATAGAGCTGGGAATTGACTGATGTGATCTGGCAGGACTATTATGGTTAATAAACAACCTTTTCTTTTCATTTGAGGCTGCGGTTGATGCTGCTGTACTTGAATAAATACTGTATCCCTGACCCTTGGTTCTAGTAAGCCTGAATGAGCTCACATGACCAGTGATGATAACCCCAAAACCTGACATTTCAAATTCAAAAGCTGTCCAGGGTTTTATACACAGTCCGGCCATACAGGTATACTGTACAGTACAAGGATTGGACCATACCTTCATCTAGAAGTCTCCGCTAAATTGTTTGATGTAGCCAGAAGTTCAGCTTTCTTAATACCTCTCGCTCCATTTTCAATCCCAGAGCTTACAATGCAGATTGGTGAAGATGTACTGGAGGAGGAAAACATTCTAATGGCCCCAAATCAAGGCTGAATAGCAACGAGTCCATAATAATGCATAAAGGGACTCCTGTCTACATCCTATTAGTGAGCGCCCATGACTGATGTTTATGAGAGAAGAGAGAGACAGCATTGTTATTGCCCAAGCACTGTGCTGCTCTATCTGATTGCACTGACTGCATAATTAAAGTCAGAGACAATTCATCCATCACACTGGCCCATCAACTCACAGTCAGATGGATGTTGGAATGGTGGCTTCCTTGCTAATATGTCACCCAACGCCTGGATAAATCACGTTATGGGTGGTTAGCCCCAGGGCCAGCCGCTAATGTGTAGATTGGTAAATTGTGTTTTGCTTAATCACCAAGATTCAGCGCTACCATTAGACAATCAGTTTGGTCTCCATTTCCCAGGTGTCGGTGCTGTCGTTCAGCGTGGAGTCAGAGCACACGTTCCTCGACTACATCAAAGGAGGGTGAGTTTTGTATGCCGTCTAATGTCGTTAGGTTTGTGTGCAGTATTGCCCAACAGCCTTGCTTCCACACGGTGACACCCAATGGGTTTATTCCATTTCATGGACAGCTCAAATTACTTCCCCGTGTAGTTTTACTGCACTTGTGAGTGGCTGAAACAGAAGCACTGAGGTATTTACATCAGTCCAAGAGCCAACACTGCTCTACCTCAATACAAGACCCAGATTACTGTGCATTTAGATGCATCACTATAGCTCCTTCTGTCTGTCTGTCTGTCTGTCTGTCTGTCTGTCTGTCTGTCTGTCTCTCTCTCTCGGTCTGTGTGTGTGTGTGTGTGTGTGTGTGTGTGTGTGTGTGTGTGTGTGTGTGTGTGTGTGTGTGTGTGTGTGTGTGTGTGTGTGTGTGTGTGTGTGTCTCTCTCTCTCTCTCTGACTGTCTCCCATGTCCACTCAATGCCTGTAGCGGTCCTTCTGTTGCCCAAGAGACCCCCATACTCTCCAGTGTTAAGAATTGCATTTACTTTTAAGTGGCCTGGAATCGTGACTACAGCCTGTCCCCAAAGGAGAGAGCCTACTCTGTGGCTCCAGCCACACTGTGATGAATATGAATGATGGTGATAAAATATGAAGAGGTTCGTAGTGCTTAATTAAAGGCGGCCAAACCTGTCTCTGTGGATCAGCGGCTGCCCAGAATTGCAGCTTTTACTCTGTGTCCCAGATCTGTTCTGTTGGTCCCTCCCTGGCCTGCACGAATGTACACGCGCACGCGCGCGCGCGCACACACACACACACACAAACACACACACACACACACACACACACACACACACACACACACACACACACACACACACACACACACACACACGCACACGCGCACGCAGATTTAATTCGAACCTCTTCTTGGAGCAACATGTACCATCACCAAAGCTGTCATAGCGTCACTCTGGGAGAAACCTTGAATATCCCTTTATATCCCTGGAATATTACTTTCTAGGATTATGGAAAAAAGAACCTGTGTCTCAGTGGATCCATCCAAGTTATTATTTAGTCACATGCTGTTAGTGAACTTTTCATTAGTTCAATATTTATAAAACCCACCGTCAAACGTAACCACTTTTGAAATGATAGAAATAGCGGATGCGACATTTTCAACCATTTTCATGTACCGTATTTTGTCTGCAGACCACCTTTTGAAAAGGGTTTTCTTTAAAAGCAGAATACTCATGAGAGAAGTTGAAGTGGTTAAAGTGTTCCTCATTTTGCTGGGGGCCACTGGGGGTTCTTTAGAAAGAGGGAGAGGCAGATGAGAAGGAGGGTGTTTTTTCTTTTAAATTCTTTCTTCTTCTTAAGTGACAGTGTCTAGTTGGTCCCAGACACCAGCCGGCATAAAAACCAACAGTTAAATATTGATTTCTTCCAATTGCAAGTGTGCTTGCCCTTCCACCATTCATTTTGCAACGAGTGATCACTATGTTCAATTTTAGATGAATCCTTTCTGTTCTTTCTTTTTTCTCACTGGAGGGGAAAGAGTGATTTCTTTTATCCCCTCTTCAAAAAGATACGACCTAACGGTTCAGAGTGAAAGGTTTTTTTTTTACTGTTAATGTTCAAGTGGGAAAGGGAATTATAATAGAGGTTACTAAAGGTCTCAAAGCTGCCCATACTGTTCCATTCTGAGAGCATAATGCAATATTTATATTATTTTTCATCAAAGAACCATATTAAAATGTTTCTTTTTAAATTAAATCTTCAATGAGATCACCCAGGGTAATGATTAAGGTTTAATAGCTTCATAATACACCACACTAATGTAAAGTGATATTGGTCCCATCACCAGACTGCAGTCTGCTGCTTAAACAGGATAGAGATTTATATTAAAGCTGTACTATGTAACTTTCCTGTTCTAAACCGAATTTGAACCCTGCATGGTCTTCTGCGCCATTGCTGAAATGTTTGCAGATGAACTAACAGAGCCTGCCTGCTTTTGACCTTAAGTTCACAATTCTAATTATGTTATTGTATTAAAAAAGGGTCTTCTTTGACCTGAAGGTCAACATTTGTGTCAAAACAGAAACAGGATCGTGTCAAAGGTCGCGTCCAACCTAGACACAGGATCTAAATGTCTCAATAGAAGAGCTGGGAGACCAAATACAACCATTCCAATTGTATAATAATAAATTACATTTTATTCTCACACACACACACACACACACACACACACACACACACACACACACACACACACACACACACACACACACATGTGCGCGCGTATTTTTTGCATATGCTTTTTGTCAATCCGAACTAAAGGTAAATGATTAATCACAATAAGCCTCTGTGATACACCACACATGGCATGCCATATGGCAGCCATTTTGCTCTTCATACTTGGGTAATTGGTTCGGCTTTCTGTCATTCATAGCACGTGGCATGCGATCGGAGAATGGGGTACACGTCAAGCAAACAGAATGAATATGACAACATCTGGAATTGTGTGGTCTGTCTTCTGATGTACATTAGAACTCAGTATACAGTACAGTACATAGTAGAAGCCATTTCTTGCCATTTTCTTGCAAATCCCTCTGGGAAGTGATATACAGTATGATCAAAGATAACTGAAAGACAGTTCCCCAATTCAATAGGCAAAAGGAATTGTGAAAGAAAAGTGAATAATATGCATAGGGTTTGCGGCTGTGTGCATGAGAAACAGAAAACTACAAAGCAACAACTGTCATTATAGATTTTCAACTTAATCCAGGCGAGACATGAATTCATACATAGAGTGCCTTAAGAGATCCTCACGTGTGGATTCCACACGATACAAACAAGTGACTAAGTATTATCCTTCAGGGCATCATTGTAGGCCACTTTAATACTCTGCATGCTACAGTTCTTGTATGAGTACCACAAGAAAGCTGTATACATGGGAGTGCAAAATGCTTTAAACACATACTGAACCTGTGAATCAGCACATAGGCATAAAGTTGGTGCGGCACTGTCTAGACTCTAGACAGAGTCTAGAGATATCTCTATCATCATGGAGATTATCAGTAAAAATGTGTCCAAGGTACTTGATTTCCAGTACAGAGACAACTGTCACATAAGTGAATGGCTGGAAGGCAGATTTCTTGTCCTCATGGCTTCTCACTATCATGATGACACTACTCTATTTGACATTGTAAATTATCGTCACTGTCGGGCAGAAACCTCGTATCTCCAAGTTTCACATTTGTACTGTCACACAACGCCTCGCAACGAACGGTTTTGGACATACAAGGTTTCCACCCGACAGCAACGTTATGTCATGATCATTGCCATGATCATTGCCATGAGCACACTTTCAACACACTAGGCTAACGCGGACCAGTTCGTGTAGGCAGATCGGCGGGCGCGGCGAGTCTCACCGCAAGTCTCCGACCAATAGCATGTGTTCTCCTCCCCCCTCCCCCCTCTGCTGCTCTGCTCAGCACAGAGAACGCTGCTGCGTCATGACGTCAACACATTCGGTGTGACGTTCTCTGCACTCTTATTGGTTAGGGAAATTCTACACTTCCTCCAGCAGTGATCATAACGCGATCGCCCAGGCTTCGCCTGGGTTTCCGAGGCTACACTTTCAATAGCTGCAGTAACCCTCCACTGTGTGGACTCAGAACGTCCAGGTCATCAGTGTACATAGGGTGATTGATGCTAAAGAAGTGTGTGAAATTTGTTTTTGTGCAAGCTCCATCATTTCTGTTGTTTTCAGAAATAAAAAGAAGGGGGGACAGGGCAAGAAATTAGACGAAAATCAAACACTAGTGAAAAAGATAGCTACATTATATAGGCTTACACATAGAATAATCTAACAGTATGTACATATGGTTAGACAGAAGGTGCAAAAGAGTATCAACACATTGTACATGAGATTAAAGTGCAAAGAGAGTATGAGTTCATGTCAGGTTCAACCACATAGTCCACAAGGAGCAGTAACTTCCACAGGTTCAATCCACATGGTAGATCCACAGGGAAAAGTAAAGCCCATGGCCTTTCACAGGTCACATCCACTTGGTAGATCCATGCAGAAAAAGTACTTTCTAAGTAAGTTTTAAAACTAGGAATTTAACAGAACTCTCCATATCAAATTGAGAGAAGTACAGTTATTATTTCTACACTTGGCCAGTGGCCACAGACAGGCAGCAGACAGCGCTTATCCCTCAAGGGTGGTGTATGTTGACCTGTATGTTTCACTACACTTTGCTCTAATAGCAAAAGGCACCAATGAGACTCCCCTGATATACCAGACTGTTTGTTCACAAAGGAAATGCTCTAGGACAGTGGTTCCCACATTTTTTCAGGTCAAGACCCAAAAGAGAAATCAGATGTTTGCCCGGGACCCAAACTAGTAAAAAATAACAGATCTACAAGCTTTGTGAGCTTGTAGATCGGCTATTTTCACTACTTCTTAATTATTATTATTTTATTTATGGAATTTCTTAGATTTGTTTGTTTGTTTGTTTTAAAATGTAGAAAATTATAACTATTTTCAATTATATAATATAAAAAAAAACGAAAAGTATATATTTTTAAATATACAAAAAGAAAATGGGATTTATACTCGAATCGTGACCCATAAAAATGCCAGGGAAACAGTGCTCTAGAAAACTCTAGAAAGCTGGGGAAAGGATAGAGGTTAAAGAAAAGACGTAATAAAATGAAAGAGATAGAAGCAATGAGATAACACAGCGAATTAATGATGCTTGCAATGTACGTAAAGGGAATAGAGGTTGTCCCAAAATGAATACAGTGCAGAGGTTAGTCCAGAGCAGCAAACTAGAAGCAGTGCTCTTCGGGGCACAGGTTTCCGCCAGGTCAGGAAACCTGGAAAGTCAACCTTCTGGTGGTGCTATAACAGACCAACGTGAAAAGGGTGGCATTTGTTCCTTGACCTAGTGGGATTGTTTCAATTTCACAAAAATCGCATGTTCATGATTTGAGGCATTTTGTTCAAAATGGACCAAACCAAATGCAAACTTAGCCGATTAGGATGGAATATGGAAAATCGTACAGATCCATGTTGATCACATGACTACAGGAATACAGTCTACCAGACAGACGAACGGACGGACGGACGGACGGACGGACGGACGGACGGACGGGGTGCACTTGCAAATTAATTACGTCCTTGTCCGTTTTATGCCCATATATGGAGATCCCTGTCCCGATGTCATCAATATTAAGCGCATATCTGGGAATGCCCATATTTTGTAATGCATGTTCTGACATCACATTGTTGACTATCATGCAGGGGTCTCCATATATGGGTAACTGGTCCGATATACATCACTGGTCCAATATATATCACTGGCGAGATGGCCAAGAATTGGCGCAAGGTCGCATGTCGCCCTGAGGTGTCTTACTAGTACAGGTTTTGTGGGGGCTTCATCTGCCTATAGCTACAGTATAACCACTGAATTGCTTTGAAGAGCTAAATGGCAGTATGACTGACAGCTTCCATACCTTAATTCTAATGCATCGCCATGCTTTTTTCTCCTCCTTTCTATAAAATGCGCACACAGCCGGAGCTAACCGCAGAAATCAACCGAGACATTCAAATAAAGGCACCGTGCCATCTCAACAATTCCCCATTGTCAGCCCAAGCAGTCCAACTCAATGCTGATTAATGAGGCAGGGTCAGAGTCTCCCCAGGAGAAATGCACTATTATCTGCGATACAATGCTGGGCGGCATTTCTGAATGGACCTGGAGTCAGGAGAGGCAATCAGCGTTAATCACAACGAAGGAGCACACTCTTTGATCTCGGCTTCCCACTGCCTCCTCCGTCGGTCTGTCTATCTTGGAGAGCAGGCGAGGCAAATCGTAGTGCAGTGTACTGTAGTTAGATTGTGTTTAGTTTCTTTTCAAGGTCTTTGCTCTCACAATCACTGTACTCATGAATAAAATATGCCTGAAGGTGTTTGGTCAGCCCTTTGTGATGCTGCCTGCAGATTGACGAAACAAACAGTGGATGTGCTGAGTGGAGACCCTGAAATCTCCATTGATTGACATCATATATAGCCTAATAATATATTGACTGAATCAGAGTGGAGATGAGGATGAGGATGATGATGATTGTTGTTGTAATGGTGCTCAGTATTCAGTATTATGCTCATACTGTACGTGACAATTGTTACACAACTGCTCCCTTATCTCCCTTATGTATCGATTTTATGGAACCCAAATCCCTTAATGTGTGGTTAGTGAAGCCATTTAGTAAACTACTGCATCAGAGTTTGCCTTGTGTGCAAAGTGCAAAGCAATTTCACTATAATGTAGGTAAAATCTTTTAAAATACCTAAACTTTGTTTCTGTGATTGAAATTGAATTTTGTAAGTCCTGTGCATCTAAGCCTTAAACAAGAAAGATGACTAGTGTACTTGGGAAATTATTTTCAACATGATAGTAGATATTTTATTCCTGATATTTGCCATCCATCACTTCAATTCAAGTCTCAGAATGTATTAATTCTTAATTCAGTTTAGTCCAGCATGTCTAGGCAAACGCCGTCGCGCTGGCTATTTCTACATGAGGAGATGAGTTGTCTAGCTTGACTTGATTTTGAACCCATTTCCATTGCATCGGTGGAAGCAGATTTAAAAAGAAAACTATTTTTTTTGAGACGCCACAGTTCACTGAGCCATGTTGCTTCCCAGGTGAGAGCTCAGGCAGAAAGCAGAGAGAGACCTGGGTAATTGCAGCACTCCACTGGACAGATGGACAGGATTAGGCCTCTAAGCCAAAAGTACTTAAATGTTACGGCAACTCTATGGGAGTCCTTGAGAGATGGAGAAAGTGTGGGAGTTAGTGAGGTAGGAGACAGCTAGCCTTCATTATGGGGCCAGCAGTGAATTTATTGTGAGTTTTGAATTCCTGCTAACCAGCATCCTTTTCCATGTGTGTCCGTTTCAGCACCCAGATTCACTTTACAGTGGCCATTGATTTCACTGCATCGAATGGTGAGTTCTCTAAATAACACAATTTGTAGGCTGATGTATGACTATGCCATTTTCCATGAACCGAAGTCAGGATTTATGGGTCTTTCTTGCTGAATATTATCTTTACAGTGTGAGTTATGGATTTGTGTTGTACAAAATGGCACACTGAGAATGAATGGTATTCCCCAAATACTTAAACCATTGTACTTTGTTCAACGTACTGGTTACCAGTCTGTTTTAGGATTGACTTAAAGATTTTACTAAATCGATTATAAGACACTTAACGGCCCAGCCCCTAATTACACCTTTGAGTTATTAAACCTTTACTGCTGTTTTTTTTTTTTTTTTTTTGCTCTCCAATACATTTATTGACAATGTTTCAGACCTAGGCTCTTTGCGAGGTCAAAAGAGTTTAACTTGCCTTAGAGTCTAGGCTTGAACTGCTGAACTGAGTATGTGAGTGTGTCGGTTCTATTATTTTTCTATTGTTTTTTTTTTAAGAATATGTTTATTATAATTTTTAAACATACAATATATAAACAACAAACATAACGTACTGTATGAGAAAGAAGACAAACAGGAAAGCAAAACAGCAACACAACAACAGAACAGTGGAGTGTAACATACACGTACATGTGAGGTATTCACAAGGAATACAGTCCATTATAATATGGACTGTATTTCTTGCCAATCAACATTATCGATATGCCAAAATCTTTCTCCCATGACTGTTTGGCAGCCTGGGAGTTTAAGGAAGAGTTGGAATTCAATGCTTGGTAGAAAATAGAGATAAGGTTTTTAGTAAATCGAAGAGAAAGAGTCCTTTCCACATGCGAAGCTGGAGAGAGGGCGAGATCATTTAGCGACCTACAACTGGGTTGCAACCTGGTCGGTAGTTTTCACCGACTGGGTTGCTAAATCTACCGACTGGGTCGCTAAATATACCGACTGGGTTGCTAAATCTACCGACTGGGTCGCTAAATTTACCGACTGGGTCGCTAAATCTACCGAATGGGTCGCTAAATCTACCGACTGGGTCGCTAAATCTACCGACTGGGTTGCTAAATCTACCGACTGGGTCGCTTAATTTACCGACTGGGTCGCTAAATCTACCGACTGGGTCGCTAAATTTACCGACTGGGTCGCTAAATCTACCGACTGGGTCGCTAAATCTACCGACTGGGTCGCTAAATCTACCGACAGGGTCGCTTATCCACCGACCGGGCTGCTAACCCTAACCCTAACCCTAACCCAAACCCAAACCCTAACCCTAACCCTAACCCTAAATCACCGACCGGGTCGCTAACGCTAAATCTACCGACTGGGTTGCTAAATCTACCGACTGGGTCGCTAAATCTACCGACTGGGTTGCTAAATCTACCGACTGGGTCGCTAAATCTACCGACTGGGTCGCTAAATCTACCGACTGGGTCGGTAAACCGACTGGGTTGCTAAATCTACCGACCGGGCCACTAAATCACACCGCTAAATCACAGACTGGGTCGCTAAATCTACCGACTGGGTCGCTAAATCTACTGACTGGGTTGCTAAATCTACCGACTGGGTCGGTAAATCACCGACTGGGTCGCTAAATCTACCGACTGGGTCGCTAAATCTACCGAACGGGCCGCTAAATCACTGACCTGGCCCGGTCGGTGATTTTGCAGCCCGGTTGGTAGATTTAGCGACCCGGTCGGTAAATCTAGCGACCTGTTCGGTAGATTTAGCAACCCAGTCGGTAAATTTAGCGACCCAGTCGGTAGATTTAGCAACCCAGTCGGTAGATTTAGCGACCCAGTCGGTAGATTAGCGACCCAGTCGGTAGATTTAGCGACCCAGTCGGTAGATTTAGCGACCCAGTCGGTAGATTAGCGACCCAGTCGGTAGATTTAGCGACCCAGTCGGTAGATTTAGCGACCCAGTCGGTGAAAACTACCGACCAGGTTGCAACCCAGTTGTAGGTCGCTAAATGATCTCGCCCCTACTGCGAAGCTGACTGCTGGTTGTTCTTGAGTTAAGGCTGAATACAAAGGTTGGCAGCCTGTGCCTTTACTGTAAGAACCGCTCGGACTTTCATGGAACAACCTGCCTGAGGAGCTCAGGCTTACTAGATCATTGTCTCTCAGTGTCTCTCATATTTTATGTTATTATATTTTTCTATTGCAAAATTTCCTTTCCTTTATTTCTTCAGTTTTATGTAAAGCACGTAACCTTGTTTTCACAAGTAGGCCGGCCTACTTCATAAATAGTTAATATTATTATTATGAATTCTATTCATACTATACCACCATTACTTTAACTTACGTTTGGTCTCAGAATATCATATATCTTTGCATTTACTGTGCTGTAGCCATCATTCCGTACTCCACTTTTACAGCATAGTAAAGTATTTTTTGGAGCTGCCGGTTTAACCTAATGCCTTACTTTACTGTCTAACTCTTCCTGTCTTGAAAGGCAATCCATCCCAATCCACTTCACTCCACTACATGAATCCCTACCAGATGAATGCCTACGCCATGGCCCTGAAGGCCGTGGGAGAGATCATCCAGGACTATGACAGTGATAAGATGTTTCCCGCCCTGGGCTTTGGAGCTAAGCTTCCTCCTGATGGGAGGGTCTCCCATGAATTCCCCCTGGTAACTATCAGCTCGGGAGCTGCTTGATCGGCTGTTAGAATCCCTCATCAAACAGTCAAGGCCTGATTACGCAGCTTAGACTTTTCAGTGAAGTGAGGCCGAATTTGCATGAATATTTTATGCATTCCCTGTGGAGTTTGCCTTTTGCATGTGGCTTGTTTTATGTTTTTTTTATGTTTATTCCGATGTGCGGGTAAGACGGTGGTTACTACCGTATGTGCATTGATGTCATGGATGCATCTGTATGTTTTTGGGTGAATGATGGTGCACCTTAGATAGGCCTATGAATAATTTAAAAGGAATTTCATCTTCCTTTTTTATAGTGTAAATTACGGTCTGTAAGCCTGACGGATTCTTAAATTAATTTGACTTCTCCCAGCTAGCTAATGTCCTCTGGCTGCTGTACAGTACGCTTAACGAGGGCCATATCTACAGGGTATTGTCTCCATCATGTCGTGTTCCCATGAAAATGTACTTTAGCATCAAGACTAATATTGTAAGATCATTTCTACCTCATTCTCTATTCCCTATGACTTGGAAATGCAGGGTTTAAACCTAAGTTAAAATATTTGTTGTAGCTGGATATGGCATGTAACCAAATCATCATTTTATTAATTGGTTTTCACGTCTTGATTTTGTTTCTTCATAGAACGGTAACATTGAGAACCCGTACTGCAATGGAATGGAGGGTATTCTGGAAGCTTACCACCAAAGCCTTAAGACTGTTCAGCTGTATGGACCAACCAACTTCGCTCCAGTTGTTAACCACGTAGCAAGGTATACCTATCTGGCTATCACACCTCATCCTGGTGCTACTGCTTTCCTCCACCTTTTCTCTCTATTCTTGGCTGAAAGTCAGCCCTGAAGACAACCTTCAGTGAGTAGACAAGCTATTAGCGGAATTACAACAGTGAGTGATGGTTGCTCTGTCAATTTAGCTGAGCTAATGAAGGTAAAGTAAACAATCAGCTGTCTAGCAGAGATGAATGTAACTGGTCAGACATTTATGGCACCGGACATTTTCTAATCGAGGTGCTACGGTACAATACTTTGGCGTTTTGACATTGAGTGGAACAGTATAACTTACCCAGTGATGATTAGTGTAAGGTAATATAAAACTGAAATAAATATTACTATGCAAAAAATAGTATATACAGTATTACATCAAAAAAGTTGGATTCAGTTCTAAAAGGAGATGGCTAAACAGGTGGTGTTGTAGTACATACCGGTACTGCTCTTGATTCCAAGTAATAAATAATATAATATTATTACTTTTTTAAGAAGTAATGTGTTAAGTAACATATTACTCTCCTGAGTAATATTGCCCAACACTAGAGTGGAATAACAACCTCCATGTCTGGATTGGAGTGGGATAGAGGAGGCTGATGGGATGATTCAAAATCAGGCAGTAAACTACGATGCTTTTCATCGCTGTGTTGATCAGACACCATTCAACCGATGAGTCACTTTATTATTACTATACTGTAAGTGGTTGTTGACATGCTTTTCACTTGCTGTCATCACAAATAGTACAATTTAACAAAATTAGCTCAGGGTAAATAGGCAGTGTCAATGCAGCGTAAAAATGGAAAGCCCAAGCAACTTGCTTTTGCTAAACACGTTCACCATGCATACTTTCACTTCCATAGATGAAGACAGTTGCACAATGATGCAGTCTACCACAATCGACTCTGTGCATAACTGTAGTCCCAGGTTTCCTGAAGGTGGCATATACAGTAATTTCCTGTTCCGGTTCAGTGTGCCTTACCACAGTTGTTCAGGGTTTATTTTAATGAATAGACAGATCCCCAGTCTGTAAATCAGATGTATGATATATTGACCTGGCAGGCTGGCACCTACCTGTTAAGGTATGGTTAAGACTGTCTAAGACCGCCTAAATTATGCATTTTTATTGTAAATTATAGCTGAGGTTGTATTGGCTGAAAGACATATTTATACTGAAAATAACTGATTATCAAGGGATTTCACTTGGAAATATGTCCATTTCTGCAATTGAACAATGTACAATGTACGATGAAGTATGAATTAGTTGTAATGTTTGTTTATGCAGACCTTCTCTACATTCCTTTGTCAATGACCCACTGTGATTTTTGATTAAAATGTCAAACATGCGAGAGTCTGACCTTGGCTTAGAGCCGTAGACAATAACATGCCACTCAGTTTCCCTTCTTTGTCCCTTACCAAGTCTGGTCAATTGAGTGCTGGGCAATCAATAACTTGCTATGAAAGAATATGACTATACAGTGCCACTTGCATAAACACATTAGTAAATTATTCATAGTGCGGCCGGCCAGCAATGAGCAATTGAATCCAGGCCACCCAGTCTCTGATGGGTTATTATTGTGTCTGGATGAGCCAGTGAGACTTGAATACACAACACATTGTGTGTGCATGTCTATAGAAGTGTTGATCAAGAAGTGACTGTTTGTGCCCAAGGCACAACAATGGCCAAGTCAAAATTTCAAAGCACAGCTGTTTTCATGCCAAAGTGGTTCAAATAAAAAAAAAATGGTGTGTAGAATTTGACTCTGTATTGGGAAATGAGTGCACACGAAGTACTGATATAGTACATTAAACATAATTGTTGCAATACTAATGTATGGTTGTCCCAAAGCCCTCTGTTCGGGAAACACTGCTCCACAGCATATGAATGCATGTGCCGCTTCGCTCAATTTGGACTGCTTGGTGCTGTCTTAACTCCATACTCTACTCAATGTCCTTTCTTAGCTATGCAGCGGCTGTACAGGATGGCTCTCAGTACTTTGTGCTGCTGATCATCACTGATGGCGTCATATCAGACATGGCCCAGACCAAGGAAGCCATTGTAAATGTGAGTTCCCATCTAAACCTAAAAGGGGTTCAATCTCCCCCAGCCTTTCTCTCTTTTTCTGTCTGTCTGTCTGTCTGTTTCTCTCTCTCTCTCTCTCTCTCTCTCTCTCTCTCTCTCTCGCTCTCTCTCTCTCTCTCTCTGCAGGGCATCTTTAGTGCTTTTAACTTACTATGGCACTGTTCTTGCCAGCCTCCCCTTCAGGCAAAAAAAATCAATCTTTGTTAAGTTTACGGTTATAGAAGTCAGTAGCACTAGATTAGAGGAGGATTTATGTGATGTTTTCTGCTCTGTTTATACTGTTTCGTTTCCCCCCTGAAGCTCTGTTTGGTATTTTTGGAGCTGTGTGCAGCTCCCTATACGTGGCTGTGTGGGTCTGTGTGTGTGTCTGTCTGTCTGTGTGTCTGTATGTAGCCTGACTTCGGCGCGTAACTAGTGCCGCACCATTTACGCCACTCGCGCAATATATACATCAAAATGTGCGGCTCGGCCGGGAATGGTGTTCTATTACCTTTCGTTCCGATCCGCCTTACCATGCCGACGTAATCGGCAAAAAACGACGCTTAATTGTCCCCATTGACTTATAATGGGACAATGCAAGAAATCACTTTCAAGTATTTTTCTCTCGTAAACCATAGGAGCTACAGTTTCAAACCTCGGAGAGGAGATTCATAATGATTTTAAGAATGAATCGAAAAATAATTCAAAATCACTCATAAATCACTCGGCCTCATGGTGGCGCTATAACGGCCCACTTTACGTTTTGCCCCGTAACTCTTGAACCGTAGATCGGAAAATTAAAATTCTTTTTCCCTGGATTCCTTGGGTCAAGACGCATCTCCCCATATAGGCCACGCCCATTTGCGCCAGGATTGATTTTCCGCCATCTTGAATTTTCTCCAAAACACACTTTTTGCTCCTTTTCCTACATATTTTCTTCAAATGTCACAAAAATCGGTACACATGATCTACACACACACACACACACACACACACACACACACACACACACACACACACACACACACACACAGCTCCACTTCACACGGGTGTGATTTTTTTACATTGGACTGCCACAGTGGACCAGCCTTATAAACACGAATGTCCCTTGACTGACTGACTGACTGACTGACTGGCTGGCTGGCTGGCTGACTGACTGACTGACTGACTGACTGACTGACTGACTGATGAACTGCTTACACCACAAACTGGCCAATTGCGGACCAATTGTCCCTCCGGGCTATGTGAAGAGAGCGAGACAGAGAGAGAGGGGAGGGGGGGGGAGGGTCAGTATCTTGGTCAGTATCATGTCTGTATCATGGTCAGTATCTTGGTCAGTATCATGTCTGTATATCATAGTCAGTATCATGGTCATGTCAGCATGATGGTTAGTATCTTGGTCAGTATCATGTCAGTATCATGGTCAGTGTCTTGATCAGTATTATGTCAGTAATGTCTATATCATAGTCAGTATCATGGTCATGTCAGTATCATGGTTAGTAGTCTATCATGGTCAGTATTATGCCAGTATCATGGTCATTATCATGGTCAGTATCATGGCCATTATCATGTCAGTTTCATGGTCAGTATCATGGTCAGTATCATGCCAGTATCATGGTCAGTATCATGTCAGTATCATGGCCATTATCATGTCAGTATCATGGTCAGTATCATGTCAGTATAATGGTCAGTATCATGGCCATACGATATACCATCCATTCCTATTCATCGGAAGGAAAATGAAAACTTGTTTTGAAGAACAAATATGTTTTTTTTGTAACATTATTTCCTTATATTAATGTTATATTATCATTCAAATATTAGAGTTTATTAAAGTGTAATTTAGTAATTATTTGGGGCCCTACTTGCAATATCCTCAAGACCCACAGGTTGAAAGTCACTGATATAAGACTGCCATCAAACTGCCAGGAGAACCATTGGATAAACCCACAGCAGACTGGGTTTAAAGGGAATAATCGTTGGAGGAACCCACAGCAGACTGGGTTTAAAGGGAATTTGCGACTGTTAGTCAAACCATTAGAACAGCCACACCTTCCTTTTAAGATCTTGTCTGCTGCTCTAAGCTGCCATCACTGGCCTGTAACCTCTGACCTGGACCCGGCTGCTCTCTCCTTTTGTCACCATAGAGCGAAGGACTGAATGACCTGTTTTAGATGGCATGCAACCATTTGCTTATGCTGATGAAAACAAAGATATGGAGATATGCTCTTTGTGTTGCAGCGTTCTTTCTTGTTTTCTTGCTGTGTTTATGTGTTTTTTTGTAGATACAGTAGCATCAAAGCAAACATCTGTTGGGAGTATTGCGAGAACCGCTGATAGCCAAAACAGTTCTTTCCTGTTTGCCTTAGTCCTGCACACCTTGGCCTTCACTGCCAAAAATATCTAGTTGTTTAGCATGACAGCCTTTGGGGTAAATAAAGGCTCAAATGCTCCGCTTTGATGTTATTCTTTCTTTCCCACAGTTTCCAGACAGGACTGTAAATCATGATGTAGGAGTTCTGTCTCCCTGGCTCAGTTGTCCAAAACAGAGCAATTGCAGCCACATAATGTATTTGGCTCTGCTCTTAGACCGGCTCTGGGTTGATAAATTATCCCTCTTGCTTGGACAGTGCATGAGACTGACCTGAAATGAAACTGAAATATGAAATGTATGGACCTAAGGGGCTCTGATGAACAAAGGTGATTATGAGAGGAATGTATGCCAGAGGGTTCTTGACCTGTGAAGTAGGAGGAATGAGAGAGTTGAGTGGTGAGAGAATCCCAGGCAATGTACTGTAACAAATGTTGCAAACTAAATAATGTAGGCCTGCACACTTTATATGAATGTGATGTGGTGTTTATAGGCAAGGATGCTGAGGCATGTATGTTCCAGAGAGATATAATGTAATCCGTATTAGTTGTACATGTTATTATACGTGTCAAACTGATAGCATCCAGCAGTTTTGGAGAGAGAAAGATGTTGAGAGATAGGTAGATACAAGGAGGAAAGTAGGAAAGAGAAACAGAAAGAAATGGGGTAGAGATAGAAATAATGTGTGGTGAGAGAGGCAGATAAAGACTAATGGAGAGAGAGAGAGAGAGAGAGAGAGAGAGAGAGAGAGAGAGAGAGAGAGAGAGAGAGAGAGAGAGAGAGAGAGAGAACTGTAGACCTTCTACAGTAAGTCTGTTTACTCTTATCTGTGACAGTCTTATTCCCTTGGGAGGTTTTCCAGGAAGGCTGCCCTACTTTGGCCCCTTTCCGCGTGTTTTTCTACCGCAAACATACTGATTATTCATTCATGCCAGCTCTTTTGCATCCTCACCCTGATGCAGCAGCCTATACAGTATGTTGAGGAGATCTAATCAATACACAATGAAGCGGAGTGGAGATCTAATCAGTAGGCCACACAATGAACCGGAGAGTGAGTCATAATGTGTATGTTTATCATTTCTTTTCACATAAATATTGTGGATCGTTATTATCTGTTAATGCACATCACTGTTTGCCATAATGTAGTATTGATAAATATGTGAAACCCCTTGCTTGTTTGCCATGAGCAAACCATGAATAAGTTATACAGGAGCGTGTGACGGGTGTATGTGGAAGTAGCCATGTTTTATGCATATTTGACAAACCATGCACTCATGTTGGTACATTTTGTCTTTTACTTTCGAATTGGTTTGTACAGATGAAGCCGTCTAACCTCATGTAACGTTTTAGAATTTGACATTATGTATTGTGCCAACCTAGATATCTTTCTAATGTTCCACAATTTGTTGGCATTAACTGTGAAGCCCCAAGGGTCCTCTGAATTGAATAATGCAGTTCCTCCATTCTCCAGAGAACCCTGCTGTATATTGACACATGTCACTGCTGTACTGTAATGATCTGTTTATGCTAGCTGTCAAACTGGAACAGGATTATTGCATTTTCTTTTCTTTTAATGTGTGTTAAATCCTTTTTCTTTGTACTATTACTTTGGGAGAACTGACATACTCTACTGACATTATTGAGATTCTTACCTCCAGCTATTCAATGACTGTGTTCCTTTCCTTCGTGACAGGCGGCCAGGCTCCCCATGTCTATCATCATTGTTGGAGTTGGCCAAGCTGAGTTTGATGGTGAGATGGCTTTTTTTTTAAATTCCAATTCAGTTCATATGATTATTGTACTAGTTTAACCACTTTCAACCTGGCGTCCCTATTTTGGGCATATTATTATTGTCAAAATATTTCATTAATGTTCAAGCATTGTCAAACATTTTCAAAAATGGTGAACATAACAGATCTAAAAGCTTACAACACATTGTGATGTGACGCATTGTGAGCTTGAAGATTGTCTATATTCGCTATGTTCTTTTTAGTTTTTCCAATTTAGCAAATGGGGGCTACATCCAGATGGCTATTTGAGGGTTTGGCAGTTAAAATGTTGGGAAGCCTGTCTTGCACTAAGTCATATTTAATGATAACATGAATATGAATGATTCTCTGCGTGTGAGATTCACTATGGACTTGGGAAATAGTTTACATGAATTAATATGACCTTTGTAGCTATGGTGGAGTTGGACGGCGATGACATCAGGATCTCTTCACGAGGAAAGCTAGCAGAGAGAGACATTGTACAGGTGAAAAACCTCTGCTGTTTTCTCTCTATGTCTTTTTCTTCTTCCTTTTTTAATGTTCAGATCTCTAAAGGTAGTGAGAGAGAATGCCATGGGGAAACGTTTTGTCGTTGATTGTGTGTGTGTGTGTGTGTGTGTGTGTGTGTGTGTGTGTGTGTGTGTGTGTGTGCGTGTGCGTGTGCGTGCGCGTGTGCGTGCGCGTGTGCCTGTTTTCCTGCGTGATTGTGTAGAAGCCCTCCATGCACTATAATAATCGCAGTATCATGTTGATGCCAAAGGGGCAACTCATTTATACCAAGTCAGTACCGAGTACCATGTTGACACAGATGTAATGGTGGCCTGATGTCCATTTCGACTCAATAAAAATGTTGACATTGAAAATAAGGCAGGCACTCCTTGAGCCCCGTGAGGCGTCAGCCGGTCAATATACAGTATACAGTTCTATGGCAGGACCATGTATGAGAAGCTGGAGGGATTTTAATTTGAAATGATGGATACAGTTACACAAGTAGCATTGACATATCCAGCGTCCAGTCTTTTCTAATCTAAAAAGGCACACATGGTGCCCATGATTTTCTTTTTAATTAGTTAATTTCATACAGTAGTGTCCCAATAGTAAACATTGCAATAAAAAAGGATTTGTAAATCATGTCCTCCTCAATTTCATCCATGTTGTCCCAGTTTGTGCCATTCAGAGACTACATGGACCGTACGGGTAACCACGTGCTAAGCATGGCCAGGCTGGCGAAGGACGTACTGGCTGAAATCCCAGACCAGCTCATCTCTTACATGAAAGGCAGAGCCATTAAGCCCTCCCTCATTCCGCCAGCCTGCTCACCTGACGACGACACCCAGACCACGCCCATCTGAGCCACACCCAGGCTACACCCATCTGAACCACACCCATCTGAACCACACCCATATGAACTACACCCATCTGAGCCCCACAGGAGACAGGGAAGAGAGGAGAGGGAAGAACGGGAGCCCGGTGGATTCTTCTGCCTTCGCCCGCCCTTCTCTCAGAGGACATGGAAATGCTTCAAAGGCTTTTCGTAAATATTCATCCAGTCACACTCAACAGAACCAATGAGACTCCATTTAAGGTTTGGAGCAAGACAGCTTGGAAGGAGGGGGAGGGTGTGTGTGGAAAGATACAGGAGCCTAATGTGAAAGGAGGTCTTAATTGTTTGCTGTCAAACCTGTCAAAGTGGTGATTCAATGGATAGAAAGCGTGCTGTTTGAAAGTATATAGTAGAATGTGCTAGTGTGTGTTTGTGGATATGATGCCCATTATGGAGTCGGCGTGTGTTGAACTAGGAAATCACTTGTATGCCAATTGTATTTATTTATTTATAGAGGAAATCATTTATTTATTTGTTCAGGGAGTCGAGTAATATTTTTACCCTGTAGTTTTCCATTGTTTGTGAAAATAACTGTTTCTAGTTTGATAACTGTATTATAAAAGCATGCGATGAAACCTATCTATCCAGGGGTTTATGAATCGTTGTCACTGAACAGCAATTTCTCACTGTATTCATTGTGTATAGGAGCAGCTATGAGCTATCGCTGTTACAGATTTTCCCAACACTACATAGTTATAATATTTATATAAACAGAACAATGCACTAATTCCTGTCCAAACTAAGAAGCACAAAGATCATAATGTTGACAAACTTACAAACAACTACTACAATTAAAAAGAATGGAAAGGATTACATAGTTATGCTGAACATGTGTGATGCCTATTGGAACACTTGCCAATTCAATTATGCTATATCTGTTGTACCTGTTTTCTTTGCTGATGGTGCAGTTACACATTATCATCACGTGGAAGCCAGATACATGCAGAGATGTTTTGCATGGTCCTTCACGTATCTCAAGAATCCTTCGACCGCTCAACTTCAAACTTGGCATGTGTATCGTAGATGGACAGAGGGAGTGCAGTGCCTGATTTGAAGTTAGTCAGAAAAGCGGTTCTCCAAAAATATCTACAGGAGAGATCCACAAGTCCCCATATATTGAGATCTCTGACATCATCAATATGATGTCATTACACTGACGTCATACTGGCCTCCAAGTATTATGATAAAGAGTACTGCACTACGGTAAGTACTCTGACAAGGGGTACAACGGGTATGGCATAACCGAAGGGGCATGTGTTCCAACGGGCATAGGTTGAACTATGTTTGAATAGGACAGAAAAACAGTGTCTTCCACCACTACAGCAAACAGGACATACAAAGTAAATGAATGTTGAATAGAAAGATTTAATATACTAATTTTGTAATTATATTTAACATAAAAAGCAACATCTACACATATTTACATTAGTTGCTACCAAATGTATATATATATGCAGTATAAATGGTAACCGGTAAAGTCACCGGAAAGAAACTCGCTGAGATTTTAATTTTTGTATTTGTTTTACTGAGAACTAAGGTTAGAAATAACTTTAGGATTACGCATATCTTTCTGAGGTTAAGATTAGGAATAGGGTTAGGTTTTGTCAACGTTCTACTGAGGTTAAGGTTGGGAATAATGTTAGGTTTAACCGTTTAGGCATAGTTTACAGAGGTATATAAGGATATTAAGGATCTCAATGGAAAATAACAACTAAGCCTTGCCTTACCCGAGTTTACTTTTAGTTGACATTGTATCAGTGAACTGTACTGTTATGACACTGCACCTTTTCCTATCCAAAACGTCTAGTAAATACCTCAATCAATCAATCAAAAGGCATAAACCATCAGCCCGGGCGAGTTTCTTTCCGGCGACTCTTCTGGTATTCGTGTATATATATATATATATATATATATATATATATATATTCATTATACAAAGCATATTTTGGAGGTAAATCATACTGCTGACGTCATGTTTTCACCTAATTCAACCAGCATTATGCTATTGATTGATGTTTTTTTCCCCTTCATGTTTGTTGTGGTTAGCGTTAAATTATTTGGTTCGTTCTTTTTCCTTGGTGTTCGCAACGTACCCTACAGATGGGTAGATGTCTTTTTGCTAACTCTGATGTCAGCTAATTGTTTCACATTGATTTATTTTCCTAGATTGAACATTTTACAATCACTTTATGATTGTAACCTTGCAACAGTTCAAATGATTTGAATTATTTTGGAAGCTGTATGGTAGTTGTTAGTGAATTAATGGAATATATAACTAATTGCACAAAAACTGTATTCTAGAGAGTTCAAATTTCATTTAGAGTTTCTGGTAATTCTAAGGCTTACTTAGATGTTATTTTAAATTTTGAATGGGATTAACCATTTGTGTCCTCTGATTTATGCCGTACCCTAGCTATATACCAACTATACATTTGGATACCTAATGCAAGTTAAAAGTTTGTGTCAGTTGTATTTTCAGAGGCAGACACAAATTGACAACATTGATTCATGGCCACTATAAGTTATTTTGTAATGTCTATCTTTTTTATTGCAGTTAAGTGGCTGACTGCTAGTGGCTGTGTAAATCCCAGATGAGCTATTCATAAAGTGAACATGTTATACTGCATTCAGTGGAACCTCTCAGTCACTCAATATATTGTTCCAATTGTGCCTATGACATGGAAACATATCTAAATTCAAATACCCAGGTTGAATTCTGCTCAGCAGATCTCATATGACATACATAATGATGCTAAAGGTGTTTCAAGATTATGGTTACTAAAGCTACAACAGCTATTACTCCCTTAAAGGATTGTTTTTATACAAATTATCTTTACATAAATAATGAAAGTAAACAGCATAGCCAAACCTTATAGAACAATTTCAAAGTCAAGACTTGTTTACAATATTGACTGGGGCTATTTACATTGACTTAAAAAGGATCCCTGGTCAATAAGCCAAATATGCCTTATTAATACATTATAATTGCCCTCAATAACTCAAATTAAAAATGAAACACAACTTTAATATTACTTTTACTTATTTATTTCATCTTTTACTCAAGAGGGACAATATTGTGTTGTGTTGTATAACTCAAATTAGCCGTTAACCGACATTTTTATTAAGACATGCTAATAACATTCATTAGGGCTTGACCACACATGAACAATGTCATCATCAACGTGAGACCGGTGTTTTCCCCCTTGTAAAATATGAACTATTTATAAAATACAATATTTAATTTGTTTTTAATTAAAAAAAAATTATAGAGGGCAATTAGAATGTACAATATTAAGGCGTATTTGACTGATTAGCCAGAGATCCTTTTGAGGAATGTTCAGGCATTAATTTGTTTGATGCAATGTTTGTAGTTTATTTTGTAACTTTTGTGATTGAGCATGTGTCTTGTTCTAATATAGTTTATATTTTTCCTAACTTTGTGGTTAAGGAGTTCAAGTATGAAAGCAACGATCCAGCATTAATGAAGAGCGGTTCTGTTGTAGTTGTCATTGAACATACTGTAGGTCTTGTCTGATGGTCTTCACTCCTTTCTCACTTCAGAACATACCGTATAGTGAGAGACAGCCGCTGACAGCCCCGTCCACGTCCATGGCCGCGTCCACGGCCGGCCGTTTGCGTTCACGGCCGGCCGTTTGCGTCCGTGGACGTGGACGGGGGCGTCAACAGCTCTTGCTGCATATAGTTGTGAGAGATACTAGGTGAACAATGGTGAGGCATTATTAATTGATAAGTGTCAGTAAACCCTCAGTCATAAATATTCATCATTGACTTGTATTGCTTTAAAGGTCTTGGGGAGGGGAGGGGGGGGGGGAGTTGAGCCTAATTATAATACAGTTACAGCAAGTTACTCCATATCATTTCAATGTAACTCAAAATGATTATTAGATCTGCAGCAAACACAGTTCGACAGCAGATGTGAAATAATGTTACTGTGCCATGCTATTTATGTGGGGTCTGTCCATCCTTTGGGGGGTACCAGGGGGTCCCCAGCAAAATTAGTTATACAGGGTATATAGGGTTACAATCATTTTAATTACTTTAACCATATTGTATACTTTGGCTTTTAAAAAATAGCAGATATACAAGCTCATTGTGTGTCACTTTGTGCCACGCTATGAACTTGTAAATCTGCTATTTTTGAAAAATCCAGAGAATTTATTTTTTCAAGCAAACATTTTAACTCAATCTTTGCTTCTGGGGTCCCTGGTAAAAAAAAAGAAAAAAACAGATGGGGGTCCACGGCCAACTAAATATTATTCTGGGGCACAAAAAAAAGTTTGATAACTGTTTAGTAACATACAGTAAATCCCTTTTGAGCAATACAATTATTTATTTTCTTCTTGGCAGAAATTAAAACCTAAGATTAAACCTATATGCTTTTAATTAACCCTTTTGAGAGTGAATTCCAGTTGTGTACATATGCCTCATGTGAAGAATATCCAGTGCCAAAATATGTTCAGTGGAACTTATAGCCTTTTTAGACAAAGTGCATGTACCTGCCAAAATGGCAGAAGACTGACTGGTCTACATTTCATTTAACCTGTTAAAGTGCATCCGCTGAAGTATGTGCTTCAATTGTTGCTTAGGGATGCTTAGAAACAGCAAACTCCTAGCATGTTGGATCTCACTCTTCTTTCAATTCTGTTACTTCTAAAACATTAGTTTTTCCTTGCCACTATCCTTCTTTTATCCCAGGTTGTTTACATACCTCTCTTGGTCTCTGACTTGCATGCTGAATAATTTCCAAACCAGATGTTGGACATAATATTGTCGTCTGTGGTTTGTGAAATGCTTTGTAATGGATTGCCTTAATTGAAGATGAATAAAACAATGATAACTTTTGTAGAATGTAGGAATAGATTGTGTGTCTGGTCATTGTGTTGGTGGACATGAGGTACATGTACACAGAAGATGGAAAAAGGCTGTCAATGCCTAAATGGTTTTCACTTGGGAGAATGTTACATTGCAGTGCAGGTGTCCTGTCCAATCCCATTTACTAGTTTTTACAAAATAGCAGTGCATGAACAATTGCAGAGTTATTCGATTTTTCTGCATACTTCTATTACAGTTTTGTTTTGATTTGTAGTCTTGGGAGATACTGTAGCCTACTGTATATCGAGGAGCATTTGTCCAGTAGTCAAGAAGCGCTTTGTCCCCTCTCAGCACGTGTTTCCCTCAGAAATGTTTTTTTTTTCTCCACATACATGAGATGCACTGCTGATGAATCAAGCTGTCCAGCTGGGGAGAGGGTGACAGCAGCTGGAGCTGTAAATTATCAGGCTGAGATAGAGCCAACACCTCCCCTTTGCCACCCACTAACTGCCAGAACAATAACCACATACTGGCAGCTAGGGAGAAAATCAACACCTAATAACATAGAATTATTTGCTACTTATACAATTTCAGGTTTCATATGGACAAAAGGTCCACAGTCAGACTTTGCTGAAATAAACTGCCTTAATGGTATCAGTGCACCAAGTGATGGGATTGTTAGTAATTTTATGGCTAATGATGAAAAAAAGAATAATAAAAAAAGAATATATATATATACACACACACACACACACACACACGCACGCACGCACGCACGCGCACACACACACACACACACACACACACACACACACACACACACATACACACATACACACACATACATAGATATATAGCTTTTTGTTTAAGGATTTGTCAGTTATCGATCAGGTTTGATACAGTACACAATAACTTCTCTCATGACATGAAAATTACTCAACACCTCCAAACAAATTGTGGATGTCTGTCTTTGGTGTGTGACATGCAGTGATGTATACAAATAAGTAAATGTGAATTTACATGCTAATCTCAATGCTAATCTCAA
This sequence comes from Nannobrachium achirus, assembly GCF_963921795.1. Lineage (NCBI taxonomy): Eukaryota > Metazoa > Chordata > Actinopteri > Myctophiformes > Myctophidae > Nannobrachium > Nannobrachium achirus. The sequence goes on along the minus strand of NC_137818.1, from coordinate 30,261,191 downwards.
CACCTTAATGATTACACTGGTCACATTATGTTATGTTATGTTATGTTTTATTTATTTGACATGGACATCACAATCACATTGGACGAACCAGATGCATTGATTAAAAGTGATTAGAGCACAAGTGCTTTCATCACCTGTCCACAGGAGGCTTTTCTAAATTACAATAATACAAATCTAACACCCAAATCAAGTACAAAAACAGTAATAATCAAAACCCAATCAGGTACAATAATACTAGTCTAAAATCCAATCAAGTACAGTAATAAACAATACTAATATAAAACACAGTTATGTACACAAGAATATATATATATGTGTGTTTACTAATTAGAACTAGCATCACCACTATCTGACCCAATATTAATTGATTAATGATACAAGCAACAAATAGAAGAGTATGCACATTCAAAACCAGGTGCAGGGCAGAAGTCAACAACAGAGGAACTAGAAGCAGTGCTCTTCCGCCAGGTCAGTTTGATTATTGTGGCCTACTGGTGGTGCAATAATAGGCCAATGTGAAAAGGGTGCCATGTCTTCTTCAGCATTTCACGGCAATCAGACGCTGCATTCATGATTTGAAGCATTTCGTTCCAAAAATGTTCTTTGCAAAAGTCCACCTGCAGGCCAATGTGAAAAGGGTGGCATTGTTCCTCGACCTAGTGGGAATGTGCGTGCAATACACTTTAGTTGTCAATCTTACCCAATCAGGATGGAATATGAAAAAGCAAAGATATACGTCTTGATAACATGAGTATGTGTGAAATTTGGATACAATCTGAAGGAGTAATTTGTTTTAAGGTGACTCTTATCCGCAGAGATTTGGCCACGATTTGCCGTCGGAAACTGTTGGAAAGCGTCTCCTGCCGACAAAGCTGCTGTTGGCAGGTTGTCAGCAGCAGATCGGGTCTTATATCAACAAATTGATGGGAAACTGGACTTGCTCAGTTTTGATCAGTTGTCCTTGCCCAGTCTGGAGTGAAAGGGGTTTTTGTTTTGGTGAGAGAAAATAAGAGAGAGGAAACTCCGGTTGCCAGTTTCCGTGAGTGAAACAAGCGACCACATCTATGAAAACAAGCCCAAAAGAAGCAACCCTTTTCACCACTTTATCAGCTATTTAAAAAAATTATCTTGAAAGTCCAAATAAGCAAAGCAAAACAAGCACTTCGGAAAATAAACATAAACTAAAGCAACCCACAACTATGAACCGGCGAATTTAAAAGAAACCCTAAAATCGCTTATAATGAGCAGACCTGGCAACACACTGGCAGACAGATTTCAACACAAAAACGATGCTTTCTTTTTTTGGAGCTGTGTGGAACACAAGCTCCCTATACGTGGCCGTGTGTGTGGGTCTGTCTGTCTGTCTGTCTGTCTCCGTCCGTGTATGTAGCCTAAACTTCGGCGCGTAACTAGTGCCGCACCATTTACGCCACTCGCGCAATATATACATCAAAATGTGCGGCTCGGCCGGGAATGGTGTTCTATTACCTTTCGTTCCGATCCGCCTTACCATGCCGACGTAATCGGCAAAAAACGACGCTTAATTGTCCCCATTGACTTATAATGGGACAATGCAAGAAATCACTTTCAAGTATTTTTCTCTCGTAAACCATAGGAGCTACAGTTTCAAACCTCGGAGAGGAGATTCATAATGATTTTAAGAATGAATCGAAAAATAATTACATCACTCGGCCTCATGGTGGCGCTATAACGGCCCACTTTACGTTTTGCCCCGTAACTCTTGAACCGTAGATCGGAAAATTAAAATTCTTTTTTCCCTGGATTCCTTGGGTCAAGACGCATCCCCCCATATAGGCCACGCCCATTTGCACCAGGATAGATTTTCCGCCATCTTGAATTTTCTCCAAAACACACTTTTTGCTCCTTTTCCTACATATTTTCTTCAAATGTCACAAAAATCGGTACACATGATCCTGGGTGACCAGAGAGGTGCTGTTGAGTCTAGCCTGCCCTGAGCATCAACTGCAATACACACACACACACACACACACACACACACACACACACACACACACACACACACACACACACACACACACACACACACAGCTCCACTTCGAACAGAGGTTCGATTTTTTTTTTACCCAGTGCCAATTGCCTGAGCTCCTGGGCTCTGCTCTCACTCTGCCGCGCCTGGAGAGACAACGTACTGACCTCAATCATGCTTCCTTCTATGCATGAGGAGTCCAAGTTGCTACTTTTCACCTGACAGAGGGGATTTCCCCAGTTTTGAACATAGCGCGTGGAAGGAACTCGTTATTCCAACCAGTTCCTTTCCCCTCCATCGGGCGCCCAGTTCCTTTCCCCTCCATCAGGCGCCCCGGCTGGCCAGGGGGAGGCATTATAAAGACCAGGATTACTGCATGTTTTTGTGAGGGTATCTACCCTAGGAGACACGGGGAGAACATGCAAACTCCACACAGAAAAGCCCTTTCGCCAACCCCACCAAGGGTGTGGGTGCTGATGACGCAGCAGAGGGAACGCGCCCCCAGCGCCCCCAGCAGCCCCCGGCGGGATTCGAACCCAGGACCTTCTAGCTGTGAGGAAACAGCGCTAGTACTAACTGCGCCACCATGCCCCCACAAAAACAATGCTTTTTCTGACGACTAGAATTTGTGCTAAAGTCTCTGCCAACTAAATGCCACAGACTGCCAGTCTGAAACAGTTGGAAAGAGTTTCTTGTAGTCTCTTTGGTGTGGAGTCACCTTCACATAAGGTGGCCTCCTGGTGGCACTATAAAAGGCAGATGTGAAAAATGCAGGGCAATGATTTGGCCTCTAGGGAGTTATAAGTAAAAAACACAAATCGTCTTGTTATAGCGCCACAATGGGGCTGATTTGAACAAAAGTTGTGTTCATGATTTGAGGCATTTTGTTAAAAACAGAGAACTCGTGCAAACTTTGGAAGCCAATCCCTGCCAACCAGTGCGTGGACTCTATTTTTCCACAAATGAAAGGTCAAATGAATCACATTGCTTATCTGCACACCACCCGCACAGTGGTGAGAACATTGTTTTTCCAATGCAGAAGACTCAAGTCTTCATTAGTGAACTAACAAGGTCAGCAGTAGATGTGGGCTGCTGCTAATGAGTGGCCGTCTCTGGAGTTCCTGTTTTTAATCTCTCTAACTGGGATCCCTGTGTGAGAAAGAAGTTGTGTAGAAGCTCTTCAGTCTTCACACTTGAATCAATGAGATTATTCTGCTGCTACTCTAGTTTGGCTCTGGACTACAGTCTCAGCCCCATTATTGTCTCTGCCAAAAGCTGGAGATCTGTTTTCTTCCTTGTCCATCCGTCCGTCCATGTTAATACACTTTATGCCCGATTTGTGCCAGACTACATTTTTGCCACTTTGCGATTCGGTGCCTTTGTGATTCTGGCCTGGCAGTGACAAATAAGTCACCGCCAGGCCATGTTAGGTGGAAGTTGGTGTGGCTTAGGCCTATTTTGGAAGTTCCATAATAATTGATGACCTACAGTTCAAGAGTTAGAAGCCGTATATTCAGAAGGGGATCAAAGAAAAGTGCCCCAACAGTGTCAGGAACTTTCAAAGAATGTTGCTCTTTATTCAACGTTTCTGTCGTTAGAACTTCATCAGGACAGACATGTCTGGCATTTGTTACAAACGTAATGACCATCATCAAATTCCTCCAAATATTCTATCAATATTTAATAAAAACATTTTAGACAACTTCCTCAAAAAGATTAATGTATGAAATTTAGCTACACAAAAAGAAATAACGTCATGTCCTTGACTTGACCACTGCGATTCTATGATCTCCTTGACAGGTTTCATTCAAGAGCACAACATTTACTCACAAATCCCTCGCAAACCCCACCTCTGAATGGCTATAAATCATCATTAGGCTACCAATAAAAAGTGAAATAAGAACGGTGAGTGAAATTTCAGTCCATTAAAGACACTATAATGGAACTGGTGCTCTGGGTGGCTTTGCATTCCCACAGATGAGATGAGATATTTTATGCCATTTATATGAAAACTGTTTGATGGCAATGAATAATCTATAAGCAACCATCTCTCCACTTTTTTTTTTAAGAGGACCTATTTAGTAAAGTTATGCTTTGATGGTTTGGAATTCATATACTCTACATCAATCAACTACTGCACATCAATAAAAAACAAGTGAATGCTCAATGGCTGAGAGGACATTCAGAGTCATACGTAAGATCCACGGCGTGGGTTGAAACCAGAAGCGGAGTGTTCACTCCACAGGGGTCTCAATGTGTTGAATACCTTTATAACCTGCCACAATGAATCTTATTTACTGCATGCTACAGAACAGCCTTCTCTCCATAAAGAAATGCATTCCCATTATGGGCAAAAACTGCCCTGAAATTGAAAGTGTCAAGGATATTTTAGATGTTATATATTGCATGAATTTTGATTCTCATGCGACCATGGAACAGGGGAACATGGAGGAAGAAAAATAACTAAATTGATAAGAATAACTGAATAGCCTACCAATGAGTTTTTGAGAATACAATTCAAGATTTCTACCTTACTGCAATATACTTACTGAAATAACGAGGAAGATGGGGAAGAAAAAAAAGTGAGAGGACTTGACAGACATGCTGTGTTTGTGCTTTTACTTTGAATTTGTGGGTGCGTGTGTGTGTGTGTGTGTGTGTGTGTGTGTGTGTGTGTGTGTGTGTGTGTGTGTGTGTGTGTGTGTGTGTGTGTGCGAGTGTGTGTGTGTGTGTGTGTGTGTGTGTGTGTGTGTGTGTGTGTGTGTGTGTGTGTGTGTGTGTGTGTGCGTGTGTGTGTGCGTGTGCATGTGCGCGCATGCATGTGTTACAATCATCTGTTGTAATTTAATTATTGTCACATATCTACACTGGTCTGACCTCGTTCAAAATCAAACGTTGATTACATGACCCAATACCTTCGACCATAATAGTTGGTGCAAGAGGGTGGTCTGTGGAGGCAGTTATTCTACCCACTACTCTGCCTGCTGTACCATCCCGCCTGGCTCTGCACCTCAGATTGCTTATCTGCATAATCTGCTGACTGTGGGCCTGGGCTCTGATGTCTGTTTATGAACAGAAAGACAAACATGGACTGGCAGAGATGAAAGGAGAGTGTGTGATGGGAAAACAACAAGGTGATGTGAGTGAGGGCACCAAGAAGGGAGAGGATACTGTATTGATGACAGGTGGTACTAACTGTATATGACTTTAAACTAGACCAGGTCAACCTGGTTGTGCCAGACCCCCTGTCTGTCATCATCATTTATGACATCATGCCTTTTGTAGGCATGTCATCATCATGTCATCATCATATATACCCTTTATATAGAAAACCAGGACAGACAGACAGACCGACATTTGCTTATGTAGGCCTACCCATTTCATGGGTCTGGCAAAAATGTTGTTCAGTCCATCCGTTCGGATTCTCCCTATTCTTTGGTCCCAAAGCAACATTATCTCACATTTCCACATTTTACTCCCAAACAAGAGAATAGTAGCAAGTTAGCAACGGCTGTGAGGTTAAGAATTTTGTTCTCACTTTCTGTGGCAGGAGTTAAAATGTGTCAGTGTTTTGTAAGCACAAGGTTTGTGTTTCAAGACCACCATTAGGCAAGACCTTCATTCTCCAATCCATCAAAATTCTAGAAGGTTAACTATTTTGTTCTCACTTGCATCTTCCATAGCAGGGTGGCATAATGTAAAGGGTTTATAAACCAAATGTGTATGGTCAATACAAGGGAAAACTGTGTTGTATAAAGGAAAAAAGATAAAACTTTGAAATACATGTCTTCTGGTATGAGTAACAGTAAGTGTTGCATTGGTTAGAGTGACACAATCAAGGCTGAAAAGATTGGAAAAATATGAAAAACCTTTGGTCTACCCATGGTGTTAGTACTTTATGTAAAGATGCCATTTTTACATGTCTTCTGACAGCTTTCCACTTAGGCAGAGGGTCTGTAGAAGGGAGGAGAGACAGTGGGAAAGAGCAGAAACTGGAGGGAGGGGCAGGGAATGTCGGAGCCCCCATGGGGAACTACTGTGCAACAGCATGAGTCATTCTCAGGCAGCTGGATTAGGACCTCCCTTCCTTGGAATTGTGTGATCTTACTATAGAGAGAAAGATGGATGGATGCCTCCTCTATGGATGAAAAGCTAGAACAACTAATGATGCATTTGAAGCTGTCTCATTAATGCTCTTTTGATGTGAAAGCCTGTTTTGAACAAGGTAGCTGAATGGCACAGTACTACACAGTGCATTAGTTTCTGCTCAAACATGTGACTATCTTGGGCAATCTGCTATGATTGTGAGACCAAAAGGCACTCCAAAAGATTTAGAGTATTTCTAACTAGGTTTATTGGGGGTGAAAAGGGAATATCTGGGAATTATGTGAGTTCTGTCAAAGCCACACTCACAGACATATTTCTGTATTTCTTTCTCCCAGTTCCCCAAGCCTGTCTTTACTGCAATTACTAAACAGTCTCATCACTCATACACACACACACACACACACACACACACACACACACACACACACACACACACACACACACACACACACACACACACACACACACACACACACACACACACACACACACACACACACACACACACACACACACACACACCTTCCATATGTACTGTACACCTGCCACAAATCAGCCACAAACAAATCCACCCACACCAACACATTCACAAGCACAAACCGGCGCAGCTGAAATAAACTGTGGGCCATGTTCTCTGACAAAGATAACAATTCATGCCATTGCTGCTGCTGACTGGGTGTGACAAAGCTCACCTTCATTCCCACAGTTTTCTGTAGCAGTCTGGCAGAACTCACTACCAAGTGCAGATAACAGAGGCTGTTTCTTTCTCTTCTGATATTACCATATTACCTTAAATGGAGCTCTGAGATGACCTTCATCACAGAGCTCATTGAGAGGAATGTACTGCATGCTCTGCATTGTGGTTGATAATAGACATTTTCAGAGAGCAATATATTTGATGAAAAGGGATCTCCCTTAACTACATTTCTCAGATGAGAGGTTGTGATCAGTCGGTTCGGCTTCTCTGAAGTTTATTGTTGCAACTGGGTCAACTCAACTAATCTGCCGACCTGATGCAGCTGCTGAAACTCCAGAGATTCTCCAAAAATATACAACTTTTTCTGCATCAAACGGATACATATTTTACCTTCTTCTAAGTCTTGTGGTTTTTGAAGGAAATTATGTATATATTCTACAGTATTTAACCCATTTAGGCCTAGGATTATTGACTGCTTTAACTATTGAAAAATAGCAGATATACAAGCTCACAGCGCGGCACCGAGTGCCGCGCTGCGAGCTTGTAGATCTGCTATTTTTGAAAGATCATGATTTGTTTTGCAAGTCTTTGAATATATCTACTTAAAGCTATACTGTGTAAGATGCTCAACTAGTGGTCAGTAGCCCTATAGCAAACCGCGGTCGCGTCCGCGTCTTTCGGCCGTTTTTCGTACCTTCACACCCCCGCGTCTGCCTCCACCTCGCCGAGAGCTATCTTTAGAGGGGTCCCTGGTTCCTGTGCGTTCAGGCATTCCGGAGAAACGGACTCCTTCACCCTGCCTGGTAGGCGAGATTACCTTTTGAGTATAGAGACACACGGGCGACTATAAATATGGCGACCCCACTTCAAGATGCGCTGTGATTGGCCGGCAGTGTATAACCCTCGCTGTGATTGGCCGGTAGTGTGATGACGTAATTTTGCCGGGAAATCCCGCCCCTGTCACGGCTAAGTAGAAAACATATAAAGAGAAGGCTTCAGAAGCTGAAAATAACGGAGTGGGGGTTCTAAAACTTTAGCGATTTAACAGTTAGGACCATTTTAAGATTTGTTTTATAAAAAAAGTTACATGGTATAACTTTAAAGGCGAACATTTGTAACTCAAATATTTACTTCTGGGTGGTCCCTGGAACAACATATTTTGAAATGGGGGTCCGTGGCCAAATACCTGTAATTTTTGGGGGTCCTTGACATGAAAAAGTTTGAGAACCACTGATTCAGAGGAAGGATTTAGAAGTCGGGTCAAAGATCGGTTCAAAGATATTCAAAGACTTGCACTCGTTTTCACGACTTTTCAAAAATAGCAGATCTACAAGCTCGCAGCGCGGCACTCGGTGTCGCACTGTGAGCTTGTATATCTGCTATTTTTCTAAAGTTAAAGCATAAAATAACGGTTAAAGTGGTTAAAATCTAACGCGACTCGGGCGCGTTCCAGGTATTTGAGAGTTAAAAAACGGTAGAAACTCCACCCGTGTGGTCAATGGTACTATCCATGGTGCTGAAACTGCCTTTCACATGCGGTGAGCCCCAGAAGATTTTACAGTCACAGAGCAGCAATCATGTTTATTCATGATCCCTATTGTTAGTGTTACATAATCATTGTGCCTCCTTATTGAAATGCAAGTAGGCCTGGATGAAAATCTTACTGTAAGAATTCACATGGAGTGATCTTCTAGGATTCGAAATAGTCCAAATGTCCAAATATCTATGTATTTGGACACATATGAGTAAACCATGAACAAAAAAGGTGTTAAGGCTGTTCATCCAATTGCTCAGACTTAAATCAAAGCTGACTTTCTGCACTTTAGTCTCACAATCATTGTATTGTATTGTCTCACATTAATCCCCCCAGTAATCTGAGAATGTAGCAAAAGCATTGGTGTGCAATGGTGTGATGCTGTCTCAATACTCAGGAGGCAGTGAAGCTTTGCTTTGAGCATTAAGTCTTACATCCCTGTGAGTTAGTGTTATACTAGGCACAATAACAGACATTTGGTGTGCCAGGCATTTGATCCAAGTTTCTTATAAATGTAATCTTGCTAGAGAAGGCGAGCGGGCAGAATGCTGTAGGAGGCTGAATACAGCTACTAAAGTACACAGTTGAATGATTTGCTTCATCACAGTGTAAACTCTTGCCAAAACCATGCACAGCTCAGGGTGAATTCCCGATTGAACTATGACGATATAGCATACGGATTGTGATCGGGGATTTCCATTATAATCTTGGGTGGGAGGAAACATGACAGCTAGCCATTGCGTGCTCAGTGACTTTTTATTATGCTTAAATAATATCAGGAACTATCAGGAGCTAATAGGAGCACATAGTAATCAGATCACTGTCCTCCTTAATGTAAATATTATCCTGCTGCTGAAGGGAAGGTGCAACGAATTCTAATAGCTGTCTTAGACCTACTAGATGTAGTTTTGCCCCTGCCATACAGTAAGAGCTAGGCGTTGCAGGTTGTTTCCATATGATTTCCTCTGTGAAACGTAATGGTGCGTGTGAGGAATCCATTACTTTAGCTCTAATACCCTGCTGTGATGTTCGTGGGGTTTGTGTCCCTACATTTCCACCCACCCACCCACCCACACACACACACACACACACACACACACACACACACACACACACACACACACACACACACACACACACACACACACACACACACACACACACACACACACACACACACACACACACACGCACGCACGCACACACACACACACACACACACACACACACACACACACACACACACACACACACAAAACCACAAATAATGTTACAGTAATTTGACAGCAGGATAAAAAATACGTTTTTTATGTTCAATTGGGACTACAATAAAAACCTAGGTCTGAGTGAAATAGATGGGTATCTACACATTCTTGGCTATTGTTACATTCTGATTAGAAACCAACCTGCCCATCTCATCTCATTGCCCCACCATTATGTCAGGAATGATAGAATATCACCACCATACTGTAAGCAAGCAATCAGACACCCCAGAACAATCAGTTGGATCAGAGTTCTGCTTACCCCGTAATCTATCTCCTGGTACAGCAGATTGAAATCATTGACAGGATTGTAATCAAATTCATAGGATGAATTTGTTCCACAGAGTGATAACGAAAGGGGCATTACCATTACAAAATCCATACTACATGCAGTACTGTTTTTTAAATCAATGGCCTTTACAAACCATGTCCTCAATATTTCATAGATAGTGAGAAGTGATATTCAAGTAATTTTGAACCAAAAAAAAAAAGGCCATATAGCATTTTGTGATGTTCTCTCTTCGCGGATAGGAGCAGCATGTGGCAGAGACACCATCAGCATTCAACTGCACACTGTGTACCCTAAAGACCTCAGTGGATTGTTAATCCCATCTCTGCCTGGTCCCACATGCAGAGAATCCCCACGCAGGGCAGGAGCCATGCATTTATTCTTTATGAGCACAAGAGGAGACCCCTCGTGGCATCACATTTCAATCTGACAGCCCTTTGACAATGAAAGCCTGATTATGCTTTGTCGTACGACGGTGTCACTCACCTAAAATACCCGATCTACAAGCTCACAAGGAACATGGAGGATGAATTAAGCATGAATCTTTGCTGTCTCAGCATGATGTCCCCAAGACTGCCTGAATTTGACAGAGAAATGGGAACAGAAGAGCAGTGCATCAAGTTGAAACCAGGATCAGCTTGTGTCCACCCAGTCCATAGGCTACCATAATGAAAACTAATGGGCATGCCCTTCACAGCCTTTATATATTACCTCTATGTTCACAGCCCTTTAGCAGGAAGCATGCTATTGATTCTTTGACTCTCTCTAACAGAATTATTTGACTTTCCAATCCACAGTATGTGTGACATTGACATGAAAAGGCACCAGGTTCTAATGAATATTTACCTACAGTACAAAATCTAATCATCAATCATACTTGTAAAGTGATGGCTGCATGGGTCTCTGGACCAAGTAGTTGTATTTGACGAGTTGGGAGAGAGAATGTGTTGATCTGAGAAAGGAAAAGGTAATATTTAATTAGTGATGGTGAATGATACGTGTACCTATTATCCATGGGGAACCAGAAAACATGCTGATAAATAGGATGTTCTGTCCTGAAGAGATTGTAGAGACAGAGAGCCTGCAGCACATTGTATTTAGGCAGCCCACTATATGGTGGAATGCAGACTTTAAGCTAATAGTTAAACAGTAGCCTATAGTAGCCTTTCTCATTTTGCGAACCATGCAGATACAAGCATGGAGTACGTTTTGACATCATGCAATTGCAATTGCAACTGGATTATAACTGTTTTTATACATCTTGTAAACCACACTAAGTTTAGTGTGTTCATGAAATGTGTCAAGTTATAAAAAAGATTTTTAGGCAATATGCGAATACAACATAACTATTGAGGGCTGCTGTCATTTTGTTTTGAAGTTTGGCCATTACTGCCTAGTGCCTACCCCAGCCAATGTGGAAATATCAGCTTACAGTATAGGCTATTGCTAGGAAACTACTGACATCTTGTGGGAAAGATACAACATTACAACATCAGAATTTTAATCATTACCATTTATTGTCCAATAAACCTACAGAAAGACACCAGAAACTTTATGGAACAGTGATGAAACAACTGTGAATAGTTTTAAATATCCATTTCTAAGTGTGAAGAAGGCATAACACACATGAATATCTGACCATATTGTTTGGTGAAATGCAATGTGGGTGTTGGTCTTTTTGTACTACTAGTCCTTACCCGTTCAAAGATATGAGCTCCGAAATGATGTGCAGTGTGTGGGTTATGGGATGTGCACTGTGCACACGGTATATGAGGGATGGAAAGTAACTTTAACTGGTACTTGCATGATAATATGTAGGAGCATCAATGTAAGAAATACCCGTTTCGTTTAATGGCTATGTGTGTGTGTGTGTGTGTGTGTGTGTGTGTGTGTGTGTGTGTGTGTGTGTGTGTGTGTGCAGCGGTTTGGACCGTGAGACCATCCGCAGAGTGGTCTGTGTTTCTTTTTGAGAGGGTCGGTCCGCCTGAAAAACGCGTTTTGGAACAAAACGGTTACGTTTTGCGCGTTTGTGACGCCCTCTACGGGTCGAATTGGAAATGCTTCTGGGGATTCGTTGAGTAAGCCACCCGCAACCTGTGGCAGAAATTCAGTGTTGACTCGACGTTTTGTTTGTGATTTATGGCTATTGTTTGCAAAACGGGCCCCTCCCGCTAACTTTGGAGGCCCGTTACGAACGAACGGTATGGACTATCAAAATATCCCTTGACTATGTTCATTGCATGGGTTCAGAGATCATGTGTACCCATTTTCGTGACATTTGAAGAAAATATGTAGGAAAAGGAGCAAAAAGTGTGTTTTGGAGAAAATTCAAAATGGCGGAAAATCTATCCTGACGCAAATGGGCGGGGCCTATATCGGGAGATGCGTATTGACCCAAGGAATCCAGGGAAAAAAGAATTTTAATGTTCCGACCTACGGTTCAAGAGTTACAGGCCGAAACGTAAAGTGGACTGTTATAGCGCCACCATGAGGCCAACTGACAAAGTTATTTTTTATTTAATCCTTGATATCATTATAAATCTCCTCTCAGAGTTTTGTAACTGTAGCCCCTATGGTTTGCGAGAAAAAAAATATTGAATGTGAGTTTTTGCGATTCCCATTATAAGTCAATGGGAAAAATGTATTCACTAATAAATTAATATCAATTAAACGATTTGTGAAAGTGAAAAAAGGGCTTCACAGTTATGTCAGGTGTGTTCATATGCTATTGGTGATGCGATTTCAGATCAATTGCTCCAGCCACTGAGGAGAAACGCTGTTTCAGACACTCACTCAGACACTCACTCAGACATTTGGTGAATTATATGTTAGATAATAATGAATGAAAAAGAAAACCAGCCTCATGAGTCGTGACTATTTTAAACTCTTACTACTGGGTCACAAAGATAACAGATTTCCAGCGAGTAACACAAAACATATAAAGAACAAAAATACCAAACCAATTTTTTTTCTATCCATGTAAAACAGATCACTGTGGATTTACATTCATATGCATCAAAACTAGGGAACAGTAATGAAGGATAAGAGTTCCAAATTTTAAAGGCAGTTTTAACTGTTTAGAATAGATGAACATTCATTTTGGAGCTTCAGGCCAGGGTGGCACTATCCTCCCCCCACCCTCTATTCTAGATTGGAATCCCTAGAATTGCATGATTAAAGTTAGAGTGCAAGGTGTATCTATTTGTTTAATCGTCATCATAGATAACTCGGGACAGTTCTAATGCAAATGGAATTAAACTTGGCAAATGGCTTGGAGGTAGTGCTCAAAGATCAAGGTCACAGCTTAGCATCATTGTTCATATATATTTACAATTACCCTAAGATCGAACTTGATTACATTTAACAGCACATGTGGAAGTGGAACAGATGGCCTATCTGTGAAGGCTTTTTTTTGTCATTTACCCATTTAGACCTGTTATACCTTTCAATCCGGGAACACCTTTTTGTAGCTGTTGATATATATAATTTATTTATTTAAATGTTTTTATAATTTTTTATCATTTTTCTGTACCTGTTTTTAACAGGAGAGAGTAGCATAGACACTACCACAGCTAAAGCCAATGGGAAGCTGGGAACTGACTTTTATCTACTGTACCTCAGCCCAAATTCCTCACCAAATGAACACAGGTTTTATTTTCATTGATAATTATCCAAATTAGACTTTAAGTTTGGAAAGGCACTGGAATGAATCAGTGGTTGATGCTAAAAACTGTCTGTTTCCGGCCGACAGGCAAGGCCTTTAGTCAATGAAGGAGCAGCGTTCTCGGTGACGTGACCACCAACAAGTGCAACCTGTTATAAATAACAGCAAGGCACCTTGACAGAGTGCCAACTTGCCCACCCTCATACATACAGACAGGACTCATCACAGCTCACAGTACTTGCAAGCTCTGCTGATACACAAGTAGGCCATATATGGCCACAAGTGCACAAGGCGCAAGTTGGCACCTCGATAGAGCGCAGTCTAGTTTCGGCAAGCGCCACGCGAAGCTTGGCCAATGTGACCCTGGGTGTAAAATAAACTTTGAGCACTTTTTGTGCAAAGATGTAGGCCACGCTTCAGAGCCTTGGGGATAGGACATTTTTTGGGGGCCTGGACAAAGCCAGATGTTGGAGCTTAATAGCTTCTCTTTCTTAAAACATGATACACAATGGAGTATTTGCATATATACAGTTCTACGCAATAAGCAATGGCAACATTGATCAATCTTTCACATTTCTACAAATTCCTACAAAATAGCACAATTAAGTCAACAAGCACTGTACTAGGGTGTGTTTTGGTGTCCCACTAATCGGTTCAACTCTCTGATTCTGACAATATGATAATTTCAAGCCAATTTTCAATTCAAAACCCTAGACTGACAGTTGAAGAAATGTTAAAGATGACAGCAGATTAAAACATGGCAGGCTCCATAAGACTGACCTTATAGATTAGTACACTGTGATATAAGGTTGCAAAACACAAATACTTTTTGTCCAAACTACCACAGACTGTGAGCTGAATGAAGTCTGGAGATCAGTCATTGTGTGAAAAAGTTGAATGCAGTATTACACCTCTTTCCACAATGCTTTGACAGACGCCTCGGATACTAAATTGTCTATGGCTTGATGTCATAGATAGAGCACTTGGGTTTGCAATGGTAAAAACTGAAGTGAAACCTATAGAATATCACCAGTTGCTTCAGTTGGATTTAGCTAGGAGAAAGTGCTTATGATATTGGTAAGTTAAAGATACAGAGAAAATTTGACAGCTGGTGTTTGAATGAGACGAGCCATGCATGCAGGCCCAAGCTTTGTGTCTGCATTTTGAGCACACTGTACTGCCTGTATTCTTGCACATTTGCTCTGGTAGACTAGACACAACTAAACACACATCTAACACACCCATTACAAAATGTAGAACACAACAAGCCCCACATGTCTCTAGAAGGTAAAGAGATACAGTAGGGAAATACTTCTTCCAGTATAGTTTTGCATTTAAAGTGCTAATGTAAAACAAAGATCAGGCAAAATTCTGGAAAACACTCTTCAGAAGCATTTCAGATGAAAGGGTACGGCTCAGTAACTCTTAAAGGTATAAGAGGAAACTGTTTTACGAGACGTTGGCTCAGAAGGCCACAACTCCTCATGTCCTCCTCTGTGAATGGAAGATCCAGTAGGAGACAGCTTTCACTCTCCTGAAGACTTTGCTCAGTGAAACAGAAATTGGAGACATCATTATCCGAGCTGATTTGCAATGACACACTGTTCTCCTGTTCAGCATCATGGCCGTTTTGGTGATACATATTGCCGTTACACACCAGCATCACATCATCCGTCACCGTGCCACTGTTCAAATCTGCATGCATTTCACTTTTCTTTACAGTGGGCTTCAATGAGGGAACAGTGTTTGTCAGTACTTTGACTGGTGCAAAGTTGCCTTGTGTGAACTGACTTAAAGTTAGAGACTCCTCCATTGCTAGATCATCTGAGATTGTCTGAACCACGTTCAGACTCCACAAATCACTAATCCGCCTTCTGGCTTTAGCAGGGCTGGGTTTCTTTCCCAAGTCCAAAAGCACACAGTCAGGGTCCTCAATATCCAGCTCAGCGTCCATTTCCTCCACAGGGGAAAGGACTGAGGAAAGCTTGGAGGAATTTACAGGGGACTCAAATATCACTCCCATGGGAATAGGTCTATTGGGCCTGCGGAGGAAACTGCTATGTACTGGGTTGGTAGACTGTGTCTCAGGCTGCATCATCATGTAGTTTCGGACCGACTCTGGCACTAGGACTTCACGTCGCCTTTTGTGAGGCAGCAAGGCAGAGAAGCTTCCGGGTACGCACTTCCCCACAATGGGCACCAGGCGTGTAGGTTTGAGAGCAGAGACAAATTCTTCTAACTCTTGGTAAGAGGAGTGGTCCGAGTACGGCACCACGTGGATGTTGGGGTGGTAGGAGACCAGAGGCCTGCTGGTCGGTATGATGGCCAGAGTGGGGCATTCACTGTTCCACTGCTGCATGGAGGCATAGCGGATCTCAGACTGCTCCACAACTCGAATACGGCCAGCTCCTGGCTCAGTGGTGAAGACATCAGGAAGCTCTAGAACTTGGAGTGTCTCCATCCTTTCACAGCTTACTTCGATCCATGTTTTAAACTCCATGGCGAGTTCCACCAGCAACGACTCCTTCCCAAGTGTATACAGACCTGTGGAGTGCCAAATAATAAGGTACAGTATGCACTGACTGATTATTGTACAGCAGCAATTATTATTACGACGTTGAAATGTTTTCAACGTTTTCAGCACAATCGAAAAGAAAATAGCATAAATGTTGTTGCAAAAAAGGCAATAAAGTAAAGAGTCCCATAACAGCAAGACTAGTAATCATGTGAAAATCTATTGTGAAATAAATATCAAATAAAATCTGGACTGCCATTTTAACCATATAGTGCCAATAGAGAAATGGCCCTGAGGATACAGACTTTTGTTACGTTCATATTTTACCAGGTAATGTAGTTGCAATTTGTCGCAGATCTTATATGTGATTATATGAGTTATATGATTAGGTGCAGTAGCTGGAATGTACTGTAGTCTGGATCCCACAACATTGGAGCTGAGAGCCACTGCTATAGTGTATGCAGCTATACATACCAATTACAACATTGTGGTTGGGGTGAGAGCGGATGATCTCTTTGATTTGCTGTGTGGCTCGCTGTCTTGTGGGCAGGGTGCGGCTGGGATCACAGTTGGTGTTGTCCAGGTATAGGACATCTATGACGATGTTGGTTCTCAGGCATGGCTCACGGAGCATGGAAGCAGTGTATCTGAAGTCACCTAAAAATAATTGGTGTCAATATTGGTTACTTGATGTGGTATTCAATCAATCGATAGAATACCAATAGCTCTTATTTTGTTTTATTATTACACATTATTACCACTTTATTGCTATTATTCAACAGGAAAACATGAACATACTATAATCTAATAATGAATCACTGTAACACTCTTTAGCACTCTTTAACTGTGGATTATACCAACAACTAGTGACTTGACTTTCGTTTTTCTTTACTCTTCCTCATGTATCCACTTTGCAGATAATACCAGTGTCAGTCTACCTTATGTGGATTATGTGGTCGACACGCACTGACGTTGTGCACCATTAATCCCATCCATGTACAACACACTGAGTTGACTTTTTGCGTGTTTTATTTAGCACCTTAATTAATGTCCATAAGTATAGTATATCATGCACAGTACACAGCTGCTGTGTATATATAAGTTTATCATGCACAGTAAACATCTGCTGCTATGCTCACACACCTTTTATATCTTATCTCAGGTACCATGTGTAAATATGTAGATCATTTGTTAATTTTACCCCCTCTCTTCTTCCCTCTCTTTCGTCTATGGAAATAATGATGATGGGAACTATGCACAAAGAAAATCAAATGGGAACTACCTGAAGACCCCGACCTCAACACAAAAAAGCAACTTTCAAAACAACCTATACGGCTTAGGTAATCGCTAGTAAAAATCAGCAGTTATTACGTATTATTAGTATTATGGACACACTGACCAGTGTATAATATACAACCAAAGTAGGCTTCGAAGAGAAACATAACAGCTCCTGGACAGTGGTTGGCATCAATTAGTGTGACTGTCAGCCTCTCCTTGCCAATGTCATCTAGTGGAAGCATGTGTGTTTCACCAAGCTCCAGGGGATGGATCCACTGCTCTTTGACCTAAAAAGAATAAATAAAAAAAATAAAAAAAAGAAGCAAATGGTTTTATGTACATTAACTGTATGAAGTAGATATACACCCAGTGGCCACACTTTAACCCTATTAGTGCCTATCCCGAACAAGTTCGGCTTTATTTCAATCCAATACAATATTTTATTTGCTATTTTACTTACCCCGAGCTGCTTGGAGCAACGTGGGTTGTCCTTGCTCGTCCAGCGCTAGCCAACGAGAGACGCTAGATGGTCCGACGATTTATTCCATTGAAAATGGTTTAAAATAAAGTTTAGAGCCCCCCAAAAAAACCTCAATCTATACTGTCGGCGGCACGACGTATTCCAGGGTGCCTATCCCGAACTAGTCCGGGATATTTAATAAAATGAATTATTTAATCGGAGGCCTCAACGAAGCCCCGGCCTAAACGTCCATCCATGGTCCGGGCCAACACTCGGCCATACACGGGCCGTAGTCGCGCTAACGGCCGCATCGCGCCGCCCACTCCAATAATAAATCACATCTTTAGACAGGATTTTCTACGGATTGTGTTCCCAGACCCAAAGAGAAAGTTTTTTGCGACTGAAATAGCTTTAGATCGGGCTTCTAAATGGGTTAGCATTTTGGCTACGTGTCAGCTAGCTTCCTCCTCTAGTCACCCATAGCATTGGCTGGAGTGAAATCCCAAGGCACTTGGGACAGTGTCGACGGAAGCTAGAGCGAAGGTCTATAGAGAAATTTGTGGCCGGCGGCACTGTATGAGTTAACATGTACATGCAAACTGCCACACTTGATGGAATGCATTGGAATGAGAGCCAGGGGGACCAAGTTAACTAAACAAAAAAATATAAAATAAATAAAAGAATAAAAAACATTTCAGGAAAATAAATGCATACCGTTTACCGTAAACTATTTGTGATATGTCCTCTTATTTTCCAGAATCGATTATTTGACAAAATTCATTCATTCAAAATTTGTGTTTGTTCCGAGTAGTCCAAGGGTGGTGAATGCTAACCTGCCGACACTGGTGAATGCTAACCTGCTGACGCTGGTGAATGCTAACCTGGTGAATGCTAACCCTAACCTTACTGAGACTAATGGGACGTCAGACTATCGAGATTTTCCCTTTGTTCAGAAACTGGTCCAACTGGCTCTTATCAACTTCAAAGCCTTCTAGTTTGCTTCCCAAGAGTGTCAGTCACTGCTGCATGCCTGGCTTCGAACATTTCCGTTCCTTGGGAAGAACTATCTGCAAGCGACTTAGATGCTGTCTGCACCGAAGTTGCAATAACCTCCATTGACAGCCCATTAATGTAACAGAAAATCTGATTGTCTTAAACAACAATAAACTATCCAATATTGCACCTGTACGGACAGCTTGGGTTTATCTTCTTTGTCTATGTCACGTTTTTGTGTCATAAAAATCCACTGTTGTCATGTTATGACTCATGGGAAATCAATAAACTCAGTGTGCAGCGATATTTATTCTGTGTTCGAGTTTGGAAGCACTCTTTTTCAATTACTGAACGTCCTGATGCCTACTGCATTTGTGCAATTTTGGTGGTACACGCAGGACGTTTATTGATTTACAACAAGTGCATTTATACTCTATGTATGTCTATTGAAGCGATTGAAACAATTTTGAAGTGGTTTTGTTCAAGTTACAAAATGTCAGACACACACTGTAATGCTATATAGGATACTACTTGGTTTCATTAAAAAAAAGGGTTTTCATAACGAAACACCTTATCACCTTATCTTAGCCTTGAGGCAACCTTCTCCCTTGTGCTGCATAAGGTCATTCACATGCAAAAACAAAAGGATGCAGGTCCAATATTACCACCGTTTTTCCCCACCAAAAACATTTTTTAAAACAAAATATATAATAGATATATGCTTTGGAAAATGTGCAAAGTCCATCATTATCAGACCTAAATTTACCCATCAATTTCTTATTTATCAATTTGTAGCAATTGTAGAGGTACAGTATGAGGGCTTAAATGCATCATTTATGAAATAAAAGTAAATATAAAATACTAAATAAAAAAATGTAAAAAAAAAGAAAAATGGTGCCCAGAACACCTGGTGCACACTGTTCCGGTTACCAAACAGAAGCATAGATTTCAAACCTGAAGATTCATTACCTGAAGTCTGAGTTTGAGCAGCCTGGCAGAGACTGGGGAGCAGTAAATGGGCCAGTTGCTCCATGTGGAAGTCAGGCCCGCTGTGTGGTCGCTGTGCATGTGAGAGAGGAAGAATAGGCGAGCGAGCGGGCATCTCCGCAACTGCCAAAAGTCCACCGCCAGTGGAGTATCAGGGATGGTTTTGCCATTTGACATGTTCACAGCTTTGCTGGGCCCTACAAGCAGAGACAGAGTTTGAATACTAGTAAGACGCCTCAGGGCGACATGTGAGGTCGCACCAATTCTTGGCCATCTGACCAGTGATGTATATCGGACCAGTTACCCATATATGGAGACCCCTGGTACCATATGGAGATCCATGTACTGTCACTGTATGGAGATATGCTGTGAGAGCCCAAACATGCTTACTCATTTATTCGTTATGTGAAAGTCCTATGACGTCTATGACATCTGGCACATTTATGCCCATACATGGAGATCCCTGTCTGTAGAACCAGCCACACACATTATGGGCTGTCTTGGCCATATATGGATTCTGTTGGTGTGGTATGTGGCCGATGTGGCCTCCATATATGGGCATTCCCATATGAAGTCCTGTAATATTGATGACATCAGGGAACTCCATATATGGGCATAAAAGGGATTCTGTTAGTGTGACATCACAGTGAAGCCAGAGTGTGATGTCAGAGTGGCAAACCCATTCTGTTAAGAGTGGTTCCCCTGACATCACAGTGACATCAGAGCATGATGTCAGGCTGAGCGACAAACCCATAGCCTACTCTACTCCACTACTTCTCGGATCAAAATATTGTACTTTTCTTTTACTCCAATACATTTATTTGAAAACTTTAGTTATACTAGTTACTTTGTAGATTTTGATTATTATTATTAGAAATAGAAACATAAAGTAACCACTTCAACTTACTCCATACGTACCTGTCAAAATACTTTATAAACATTAAGGATGTCCATAATTACAACACCAGAGGCAGCGCCACAGATCACTTTCAACCCACAGTCAAAACCAACAAAGGGTCAAACTCTTTTTTCTGCTATACCACCAAAATGTGGAAAGCCTTACCGAAGGTCATAAAGGAGTGTGGATCACTAGCATCCTTTAAAATTGCCCTGAAAAACCACCTACAGGCAGCAGCCGTTCGCAACTGGTAAAAAAAAACTAACCTAGCCCAACCCTACCCTCCCCTGCCCCTTCTTTGTATATACTTACTTACTTACTGTTTAGACTCTTTTTTTGTTCTCTATTTTTTTTTCCTTTTCTTTACATATCTACTGCATAGTACTGTGTTCTATTCGTCTGTCATTCAATGTTATATGAGATACTTAAATGGTTTCCTGTGGAAATAAGCTTAGTCTTTTCATGGATCTCCTTTTAGTAGACCTTGTACCAGTGAACTGTACCGTCATGAAACTGTCCCCTTTCCTATGCAAACTTCTAATAAAGTCTTAAATCAATCAATCAATACATTATTATGGCCATCTGAAGATAGACGATCTACACGCATTGTGAGCTTGCACTTTTAACTTATTTCTGCATTATTTCTGATACTTTTACTCAAGTAAAATATTTGAGTACTTTTTCCACCACTGCTGTTGAGCCAGTTGGGTTCATTCATGCAAAACCACGGGGGGGGGGGGGGGGGGACCGAAACAATGGTGCAGCGAAATGATATTTTCTCCAGTTAAAACATTACAGTGTAGCGGTAGCCTGATAAACAGAGAATACGCCATATAAATGCAGCTAACGTTGGTGGTTGTCACCTGTTCCGGTATGTTAACGTTAACTCGCAGCTGCGACATTCTGACACATGTATCGTTATTTACTGGAAGCTAATCTTCGTTATTTTCACACGCTTTAACTTACCATTTGTTATCCCGTACGCGGAGTTTGCACTGCTTGGTCCGCAATATTTCTAGTTAATTTACACAAGTCCAATGTCACGCCCCCTTTGTAATGTTTTGGTTTTGTATCTTCCTCATTTTGTACAAGGTTTGTTTCGTATCAGGAACTGAATGGTACTGACAGTAAAACGTGTCAATTTAAAAGCAGTGCCCCTGCCGGTTGTGTGCGGTCATTACAAATGAACTGAAACTGAAACCGTTGTACCATATGCATATCATACAGACTGTATGTGTGTACTGTACTGTGTATATATATTTTTATATAAGAATGTCTTTATTGCAGACTCATGGTCCATAGAAAAACATACAGTTACATACAACAATAAACATAAATGAAAAACAGTCCAAATGAATATGTTAGACAAAGTTGGCCTATAGGCCTACATAGGAGGTAGGCGGGCCTATACAGTATGTATGTGTGATTGTGTGTGTGTGTAAATATATATATATGTGTAACCTGTGTGTGTGTGTGTGTGTGTGTGTGTGTGTGTGTGTGTGTGTGTGTGTGTGTGTGTGTGTGTGTGTGTGTGTGTGTGTGTGTGTGTGTGTGTTTCCCAGTGGGCAACGGACAACAGCAGTAAGTGTGAAACACGTACAGGAAAGGTTCAGGTAGTAGAATAGAGAATAAAGATAGGCTACAATAAAATAAATAGACTTGGAGTCTGACGTGTATATGTAAGTAGGCGTAGGCCTAAGTATCTGTAGAGCAGCTTGTTCTGTCTCTTCCAGTAGGCCAGTCCAGGCCTGTCAAAAGTGACGAAAGAGTTGCTGCAAGATTGGATAATTGTGGGAAGTGCGTGCTCTGTTGAGGTTCTTTTGACAAGACATTCCAGTTGATGACACTTGGTCAGTGTACCAGGCAGAGTGACTTGGTTTTTATGAGAGTAAGATAATTATAAGACAGGAGGAGAGTGCATTTTATAGATGTTGATCAGTCTGGATATGTACTATCCTCGTAAACCACCCCCCCTTCCGAGTTCCGGAAGGGGAGTGGTTTACAAGGCTTTGTAAACCACAGAACTGGGATGTTTTCAATCTTAATTCAAGTTTAATATAATTTTACCACTGTCTTAAAAAGAATAGCCTTTGCTAAGATTAATTTTGTTGTTCTCCACTCACTGAATTTCCTGCCTGTTGACTATCAAGGGTTGATAGCCACTGTCTCCACCACCAGTTCCATGTTTAATTACTCAACTGTGAATGCAATATTCACATCCATCCTAATCTGGGGCGAACATTCAGTGAAAACAGGAGCTACATGTTGCAGCACGACACATCGAGAGAGCTTGCAGATTGGCTAATTTCTGGAAAGAGATTTGCTGTAGAGGGAAATGCTATCTGTAGAAAATAAACCATATTTGTTCACGGCTACATGACGACGAACAAGACGTCACCGTGAACGTGTCATAAACAACACTTATAAACAGGACTTTCTTTAAGTCCGGTTTTGTCCAATAAGTAAGTGTTTGTGAAGAAGATTAAGCGAGATTTCAGTAATCAACAGCTATCTATGCCCCAAGTCAATATATACGTCAAACCCACTGGTGCAAAGGAATCACTCAGTGACTTGCCACCGAGATATATAGACTTTCAGTACGTTTACCTCAGTGAGCCTTCATCGCTGAGACCTTAGGCTTTCAGTAAGTCTATCTCAGTGAGCCTTGAGATCTCAAGCTTTCAGTAAGCTTGCTCGACGTGTATAGTAGTAAAGATTGCCTCTGAACCGGCCTATCTTAAGAATCCTGAATTCATAAGAGATTCAGAGATTCGCTAGAGATTCAAGGACGTCGACTGAAGCTAGATAGAGATTTAGTTGGTTCGACGACGAAGACCTGGGCCCCTGGACTTTGGTCACAAGACTAGCTTCTAAGATACCAAGCGACCCCTAAGAGTGCTGTTATACACTCATTCTATAGCAATACTATAGAAATCTGTAACACAGTGGAGGCCCCAGTAGTAAAGATAGCCTCTGAACGGGCCTATCTTAAGAATCCTGAATTCATACAAGATTCAGAGATTCGCTAGAGATTCAAGGACGTCGACTGAAGCTAGATATATAGAGATCTAGTTGGTTCGACAACGAAGACCTGGGCCCCTGGACTTTGGTCACAAGACTAGCTTCTAAGATACCAAGCGACCCCTAAGAGTGCTGTTACACACTCATTCTATAGCAATACTATAGAAATATGTAACACTATTGGCCCTGTCTACAGTATAGGACCCTGGGGGGCTCGGTCAACTAAGTATACTGTACAGTGGGGTTAAAGTGATTAATGATGAGAATATCCAATCTTTTCTTCTTTTTTTAAAAACAAATCTACTGTAAATGAAGTATTGCCCACACATTTCAAACCCCAGTAGGTACTGCATGCTCTAATGGCTAATTGGTTAGAGAACTTGATTAGGTCAGTTTAAGATTCATTTAATGTTCAGGCTTGGTGACATTTAGAGGGAGCAAATTACTGCTTATTAGAATCTAAGAAACCTAAGTCCCACTTGAAGCAGTGCATTGCTGAAAAAGAGTAATTACTGCTCTTTCTACCCAAGGCTTGAGAAAAGCGTTTAGCATGAATGTTATTAGTTATTCACTCAAGGCATTCTAGAGCCACACAGAAACAAATATACACATGATGAGGTGTTTTGCCGGACTCCAGTAGCTGGTCAGTATTCTCCTACCATGCCAAGGTACAATAAAAAACACTTTAGTGGTACACTTCCTTTTCCTTGTTGTGGATAATCTTTACAATACCATGATCCCCACATAATTTGACCACCAAGTAAAACCATTCTTTGAGAGAGAGAGTCTGTGACATTATAGGTAATAATTAGATGGCATGGAGAGACCCTACAGAGATAAGAGATATTGATATCACTTTTCAATTATTTACATAATGTTGCTTACAAAAAAAAGAAAAAATATTCACTTTATTTTTGTAATTAGTTATATTAAGTCATACACAATTTGAACATTACCAGTACACAATAGAGAGATGTTAGGGGCCCAGAAAATAAATACTGCCCTATTTTGTGTCTATAATTGCTGTACAACAAATAGTAATGTGGAATAATAATATACAATAATCAATAGGGTGTTTAACTGAGAGAACACATATAACATGATCACAAGTTATGACCATGAAATAATAAGAAAACAGTTTCAAATGACAAATATGGCCTCAGATGAAAAACAGAATTATGTTCGGTTATGCACAAGATGGCGCCATGAGCAAGGAAACCGCTGTGGAATGGCAGCTAAATGGGACACAGTTGTTCCCTGGCAACAGTGTACTACAATAGCCCCCAACCCCCACTTTTGCACACCACCCCCCTATTACAGGCTTAAACCATCCAGCAGTCCCAGCAATAACACACAGCAGCATGCACTCTCCTCTGGTACTATGGTGTTCATTAATCTTACTCTCAAATAGTTAATTATCCACCTCTTATCCCAGTGGCTCTCTGCTGCTCTACCTAACCTGGAGAAACATCTCTAAAAAGGGTGATTGTAGACCTTACTGCATGTATATAGGCCTACTTGATTAACTGAAAAACAAACACTGAAACCAGTTTGCAACTAACTAAGCTTATCATAATCATATTGGGGAATTTTTTATTTTGTTTTGTTTTTGTGTGGAAGCTCCATCATTTTTGTAATTTTATGAAGAAACAAGGGGGGACGGAGAGCAAGGAGAAAGAACAGTATTTTAATGTAAGATGGGGTCCACAGCTGGATGTCACTCAATGGCTAGGAGTTCAGCTTAGGGTTTTATATAAACACAAAGCATTTTACATGAGATGCAAAGAATGAGATCTGATATGTAATATGCCTGAATAATGTAACTTTAATCTGAATTGAGATCAGTAAAGCATGAGCTCATAATGACCAATCAAGTGATCTACGTACATATCATGATCTGCAAAGTGCTCCCGTAAGACTTACAGTAAGTAGCCTACAGTCGGCATTTCAATGGACTATCTGCAGTCAGTGATTACACAGGCCAAATAGCC
The DNA here is from genome assembly GCF_963921795.1 of Nannobrachium achirus. NCBI lineage: Eukaryota > Metazoa > Chordata > Actinopteri > Myctophiformes > Myctophidae > Nannobrachium > Nannobrachium achirus. The sequence goes on along the minus strand of NC_137818.1, from coordinate 30,235,487 downwards.
TATGTAAGGTAGTAGGTCAGGTAAACTTTATTATCCCCGGTAAATAAATGTCGGTGCAGATGTTAAACAAAACAAAACAAAACAATCATGAAACATGTGTATACTCTCTGTGTGTGTGTGTGTGTGTGTGTGTGTGTGTGTGTGTGTGTGTGTGTGTGTGTGTGTGTGTGTGTGTGTGTACGTACGCGTGTGCGTGCGTGTGTGTGTGTGTGTGTGTGATATATATGCACACACAATATACAGTACCCCTTCCGTCATCCTAACCATTACATACACAAAATGCACATACACACACACCGCACACAGAGCATCTCCAAGCACCCTCACTCTGGCATACACTCTGTTCCGCCCACACACACACACACACACACACACACACACACACACACACACACACACACACACACACACACACACACACACACACACACACACACACACACACATCACTTTTTACAGAGCACGGTTGAAAACGTAATGCAATATTCATGAAATCTCTTAAGCTTTTCGACAGTTGGAGCGTATGAAAAATGTTTTAGCCTCGGTGTATTTTTTGTGAGCTTATCTGATGTCACACAAATAAAAGCGTCACATGCTTGCAATGTGTGCTAATGTTAATCACTGCCTAACACCAATTTGTACTGTTGTTGAGCCTGCAGGCTGATACTAGGCTGATAACACAGCGTTATACACAGCCCAAATAAGGACATCATCATCGTAAATCGGGACATTACATGCCCATATATAGACATACCCGTGGCCGTGGGTGTGCATTCCCAGATTATGCCCATATTTGGAGATACCTTACATCATCGTTCTCCACCCCACCCATATATGGAGATTTCTGTATCTGTCTGCTTGTGTCCATTTTATGCCCACAAGAGTTCTGTGTAAGGCATGCCCAAATATGTCCAGGCCAGTCATGATGGCATGACATCAGAACGGTGGGTCGTACCAGGAGTCCTGGCAGCCCACTCACTCCCTCACTCCCTCACTCCCTCACTCACTCACTCACAGAGATATTGTGAATTTATTGATAAATATATTATAATAAACATGAAAGATACATCTCAACCCATTTTATGATATCATTGATTGATTGATTGATTATTGACAGACTGATTGACTGACAGCTTAATTCACACAGGAAGAAAAAACATTGCACTCACTGTGAAAACATGTTTAACTGCAGTGCAGAGGCATGTGCAATGAATACCAGAGCTGCTTACAAAGTGGGTGTTCTATTAGTAAACATCAGCAGTGCCACTGTTTACTATAAAACCAAAGGTTGCTGACTGAGGTCAAGATCATGAGCTGTCTGCCCCTTCATGTTGCCTCGCCATTAAATACAAATGAGGATGACGGCAGTGATACTGTGCAAGCCAGATGGCTGCTAGTCGGGGGATATCTTAAAAAGTCCAGGAATAAATTCCTTACCAAAACATTTCTTCACCAATGTGTTTGTAAAGGTGTCTCGTAACACATCTCACAAAGACTGAAATGCAGTTTCCCTAGGAAAATCTTTGACAGCTAGGGTAATTCTGGGTCTCATTCACTCACTATCGTATACACTATACTATAGGGGAAAAAATCACTCCCAAAAAATATGCTTTAAGTGGGATGTGAGGGGTCTAACTAGGTGTTTTTAATTATTCTGAATCCATTGCAAGCATTTGTTTTGCACAGAAAAACATTCATTGGGCTAAAAACAGCCCATAAAATGATGGTTTAGTGATGAGTCATCACTTTTCACAGTGGTATGGGGGTCCATTTCTAGCCCAAGGAATGTTTTTGGTGCAAAACAAATGCTTGCAATGGATTCAGAATAATTAAAAACACCTAGTTAGACCCCTCACATCCCACTTAAAGCATATTTTTTGGGAGTGATTTTTTCCCCTAACCACAAGTTTCCAACGCCCCATAGTGCATTGCGCAGACGTCTGCACCGAGCTTCCGGCGCCGATTTACAAGCTCACAACGGGTTGCATCTGCGACGCGACGTGAGCATGTATGTCTGCTGTTAAACCCGGAAGTTTGGTCCCGATAGTCTCCAGTAAACTCCCAAGGAAACTTGTGTCTATAGTGTATAGTGAGTGAATGAGACCCAGAATTACCCAGCTGTCAAAGATTTTCCTAGGGAAACTGAGTTTCAGTCTTTGTGAGATGTGTTACTAGACACCTGTGATGTGACAGGACAGCATGATAAGAGATGCCTTACATGCCATCACCTACATGCTCCACAAGGCTTTCACCCACCTGGAAGATCTGGGCAGCACGGTCAGAATTATGTTTTTTGACTTCTCCAGTGCTTTCAACACTATCCAACCGGCTCTGCTTGCGGAGAAGCTTGCGCTGATGGCGGTGGACAAGGGCTTTGTGGCATGGATCACAGACTACCTTTCAGAAAGACCACAGTTTGTGAGACTGCAGAGCTGTCGGTCTGATGTGCTGGTGAGCAACACGGGGGCCCCTCAGGGAACTGTGCTCTCACCCTTCCTGTTCACTCTCTATACATCGGACTTCCGCTTCAATTCCAAGACCTGTCATCTGCAGAAGTTCTCAGATGATACTGTGGTGGTCAGCAAGATCTCGTGTGACAACACGGCTGAGCACGATGGTGTGGTTAGGGACTTTGTGCAGTGGAGCGAGGCTAACCATCTCAGGCTCAACTCAAGCAAGACCAAGGAGATGGTGGTGGACTTCCGTACTTCCAAGAGAGTCCCCCCGGTGCCAAGCACCATTAACGGAGAGGTGGTTGAGTTCGTGGATAACTACAAATTCCTCGGAGTACACCTGAATAGTTCACTGGACTGGTCGGACAACGCGCAGGCGATTCACAGCAAGGGGAAAAGCAGGCTGTTCCTCCTGAGAAGACTGAGATCGTTTGGTGTGTGCAAAAGGATGTTACAGATGTTCTACCAGTCTGTCATGGCAAGTGTCCTCTTCTTTGGTATAACATGCTGGGGTGGCAACAACAGAGCAGGTGACACGTTAAACCTAAACAGACTGGTGAGGAAAGCAGGCTCTGTCGTTGGGTCCTCTCTGCAGGGGGTGGAGGAAGTAACCAGGGTGCGATCAGCGAGGAAGCTGGACTCCATCTTGGAGAACTCCTCCCACCCCCTCCATCTTGAGATCACCAGCTACTGGAGTAAGAGAGGAAACGACCGCTTTGCCTACCCAGGACGGAGATGCGAGAGATTAGGAAAATCTTTTGTACCGGCTGCCCTTAAGCTGTACAACGAGACACATAACGGACGAATGAAAAGGACTTCCTTCCTAACTTAGACTGACGGAACTATTGCTGTATTGACATTGACCTCTAAGGACCTTCCAGGGAAAGTGCTCATGTGCGTCTTGCGGTGACATGCTTCCTAGTTTCTTCTTCTCTGAGCTGTTATTGTTTTGTTTTTTCGCACTGTTTTTTTTTACTTTGCACTATTAAGTTGGAACTATTGCTGTATTGACTTTGACCTCTAAGGGCCTTCCAGGGAGAGTGCTCATGTGCGTCTTGCGGTGACACGCTGCCTAGTTTCTTCTGCTCTGAGCTGTTTCTGTTGTTTTTTTCGCACTGTTTTTCGACATTGCACTATTAGGTTGTGTTGGTAGTTTCTGAGTATGTGTCTTGTTTAACAATGACAGTGAGATACTTGTTGCACTAACTAGCATTGACTGCTTTGGTCTCTTTTTGTAAGACACTTTATGTATATATACTTATATTTAATTCGCCCCCTCTATTGATGCACCTTCTCTTTTTTGGTACTGTACTGCTCTTGTTTTTACTCTTATCTATTTTTTCCTACTTCTCTGTAACTTTGTAAATAACTGTATACTGCTGTGCTACAACTGGACAACTAAATTTCCCCCTTGGGATAATAAAGGTATCTATCTATCTATCCTCCATACACGGTATAACAAAGTATGTGTTAATGTGACCTTTTTCCATAGTATTTCTTTCAGGAAAAAGACCAATGTCCTGTGCCTTTTAGATCTTATTCTGAGGCGTTGAAAGCAACAGAGGATGTTTCTTTTTGGTGTCTGAGTGAGTTAGGCAGTGAGGACTGACATTGGCAAAAAGCCATTTTACTGTACTGTACTGAAATCTAAGCTTCTTCCTACATCTCTTCGACTCCAGCTCAAAATAAAAGGAAGAATTCAAGGGTTATGCTCTTTTCAGTGGTGTATAAAGAATTAAGTGTCTAGGATAAAGACATTTCCCTGAAAAAGACCTTACCAGGTTGATAGTTGGTATCCCTTCAATAAATCCTGCATTGTGAGTGTGCAGCCTTTTCTTTACTTCTAGGATAAAGACAGGAACACAGGGTATGAAAGGAGACCTCTAGAAAGTATGTTATTCCTTATTCCAGGAACTGTTCCATTTTGCGCTTCTACTGGTCTCTTACCACCAGCATTGCCGTTTATTGATTGTTGCTGAATAATGAGAAACGGGAGATATCTGTGTAGCCACCATTCATCTGAGTCAACAGAATTGTGCAGTCAAGAAGCGACAAGGTGCTCTATCACTTATATCCCCCCGGGGACAATGCTGTGCCACTGCTCACGCTCTCTTTATCTTGCAAGAGATATTTATGGAGGTGTGCAAGAAGACAAAGATGTCCCCTGGGCACAGAGTGCAGGATATCAACAGAGAAGAAGAACTGGCAAAGCAGTCATGCGCCCGGAATTAGACAGGCATACTATATTTGCAATTCCTGCATTACTTTCTCCATATCTGTTCGCCACCAGCATTGCTCTACACTACAGGATTTAATTGTTTCTCACTTTCTTTGAGACACACACACACACACACACAGAAGCATGTGCCCGTACTTGTCTTGCATGTACGCAGTACGCACACATCCCCCGTACACGCACGCAACACACACAGGCCACAGGCACAAGCACAGGCACAGGCGCACACGCACGCACGCACGCACGCACGCACACACGCACACACACACACACACACACAGGATCAGGTTGCTGCCCTGATCGGCGGAGTCATCCAAGTACAACGTGTCACGTGTGCACCAACCATCCTTTGGCTTCTCTTTGTAACCATGCTGTGTGGCACAGTACGGCTCACTTAACTTTCATTTGATTCCCTCCAGTCAACTGATGTGATTAGCTCAGTTCATTAGACAGTTTGAGAAGTGTGCTTGAGTGGCGTGGCGCACAGCTGGTCTGCTGAAGATCCCCCACAGGCCAGTGGAGGATATAGATTTAGGGAGCTGCAGCAGAGGCGTCACAAGGGGGGAAAAGTGGGACTGAGTTACTAGGGCCCAAGGTGGAGGGGCCTGGAATTATTTTATACATTAACTATTGAAAAATAGCAGATGCTGTGAGCTTGTAGATCTGCTATTTTTTTTTTAAGTTGTGAAAATGTGTGCATATCTTTGAATATATGTATTTTTTAAGCGAACATTTGTACTCAAACTTTGCTTCTACTAAATATTTTGAGATATCATTTTAGGGGTCCTTCACATGAAACAGTTTGAGCACCACTGATACATAGGTTTTTCAAAAAACCTTTGAAGGATTTGTAACATTCAAAGACTTGCACAAATATTCAGGATTTTTCAAAAATAGCAGATCTACAAGCTTGCAGCGAGTGCCGCGCTGTGAGCTTGTATATCTGCTATTTTTCAATAGTTAAAGTACCCAGGGCCCAGAATTTGATGCGACACCCCTGAGCTGCATGCTTGGCAACATGCTCATAGGTGGCTGTCATCGTGGCAGTGCTGCATACTGACAGGGATAACTGTAATTGTCCTCCTGCAGTGCTCTGTGAGTGTGACACTCGGGACCCACTCATGGAGCAATCACGCCTGAACTGACAAGACTTCATGTGGACAGAGGGCTGCTAATAAGCTTTATGATTTGAACTGGGCTGGAGGAGACAGTCATTAATTCTTCTCTGTAGCAATGGCAGGCCGTGGTCCATTTATCATGCATAAACCTGATTAATAAGCTCTGTCTCTGAGTATAGATTATGTAGGCCCTGCAGTCCTACAGACCTGATAGTCAGCAGCACCTGTTTAGAATACAGAAGAATACTGAAATTCCCTGTGCTTTATGCTAATTGAATATCAATATACAGCATTAATAGTGCTGAAAAATAAGTAAAAATGAACTGAGTTATTAAATTAGTATGTATACTGTATATGAAATTGTTATTGTCATTTCGACGCTGCATGAAAAATACTGTGTTCTACACAGTGTTTTATTACCGTACTTTACATTGCATGTTGCATGGACCTTACATTCAATGGTCTAAATACTTGTGGGTTGGAAGGCTGTTGTAGCAAGGGGACTCAGGCAATGAATGTTTACTTAACTCTGCAAATATTAGCATGGCATCGCTGTACTGAATTTGTCTAATGTTGTGTGTAATGTCTGTTCCTTCCTGGCAATGTCACGACTGATTATTTCACTGATTCTTGCCCTGAGTGAAAGTGCTTAAATACTGTGAAGATAGAACAAATTAGGACAAAGAAAAAGAAAATCTGTTAATTCCTACAATTTATTCCAGTCATGCTGAAAGAGTCAGGCAGATGATGTCTTTGTTACCTTTACAGAGAAATCTGTGTTTCATTTCATAGACACATCCTCCTCCTAACAGCTCTGCTGTATACCAACAAGCAAATTAATCTTCAGATGCACTGAAAAAACCTGAGCGTTAATTTACGTCGAGAGTGTAACAAATTTACCTCTCACAGTTAAAGTGACACTTGGGATTTTACAAGTGTGGAGTGAAATGCCTTTTCCACATGAGTGAGGCAAAATCTGATCATGTGGCAACACAGTTCAGTTGGTAGACATGCTGCACACGGTTGGTTAGCTCTGTTTATAGGGTTATTTTCATCTCCCATTTCCAACAGGGTTCCTGTCAGTTCCATCGACTCTCACTCATCACTCAACTTGTACAGTATACATGTCCTCCTGATCCCCAAACAGCACCTCAGCATCCAGATTAAGTTATTGCTTCAACTTCATTATTAGCCAGATTTAAAGGAGTAGTTCACCCCCAAAATGTATTTTTTTCCATTGATTACTCACACCATGGAGACTTGAGTTCAATAATATTTTTTTTTGTATTTGTTGCATTCAACAAATACAAAAGACAAAAAAATTGATTATAGTAAACCCATTGTTTCCAGATGGGGACCCGGATGGGGAGTAATGCATTTGGGTCCCGGGTCCCCATCCGGAATCAATGGGGGTACATTTACTATAATATGTTATTTTTTTGTCTACGGAATGCAAATAATACAAAAAAATATGATTGAAGTCAAGTCTCCATGGCGTGAGTAATCAATTGAAAAAAAGTCATTTTGGGGGTGAACTACTCCTTTAATATAGAGTTAATAATATGGCCTAAAACAGAAGTACAGTAATTCTATAGGAACAAGAGACCCTGAGCAACATCAACGTAATGTATTCGAATATTATTACTGGCATTCGGTAAATCCATAAAGTGGATGGTAACAGCATGGTCTTCTGAAGATCCCCCATGGGCCGGTCGAGGGTATAGACTTATAGGGAGATGCATAATGCTTTGCAAAGTGTTCACAGCTGGCTGTCATAGCAGCACTGCATACTGAGAGAGGGATAACTGTGATTGTCCTCCCGCAGTGTTATAAGATACTTTGAATCTCTCACGGTGGGGTTCAGACATGAAGCGATCATACTGGGGCCTTTTTCTTATTATTAGAGAATTAAGGAGATGCATTTCCTGACATGACTTTTTCCCACTTATCATTTAACCTCACCACCTCATCACCTCACCACAGGAGCATGGAGGCAGAGAAGTGGAGTTAAAATGATGTGAGACTGGCTCTGCAGTTGGAGTCAAACAGATGTATTAACTGGCTGCATGAGTCAACACAACAGGAAGGTCTAACACAGTACAATAATTCTGTCAATGGATTGTAGAAAATCGAAAACTGAAAATGAGAGCATGAGCAGTGAGAACCATGCAATTACAATATTATTGGCATTCAGTTGTGCAAAGTGGATTTTAAAGCAGGGCTCTTAAACACCCATAGAGGTTTTCTGGCTATAGGCTGGCACAGAGAATCAAAAGGGATTTGTAAATAACATAAGGGAGAATTATACAAAGACAAAATCACAAAGTCTTCATAATGCGAGACAGTTTTGAACAGGAAAACCCCATGAAGAGGTCAATTACAGTGTGTCCCTGAGGAAAGGTCACTATAGGTTAAAGTAAGTACTGATATAATATAAGCATATACTAAAATGCCTATTTGTTGCACTCATTTAATATCACAGACAATTAAATATTTCCCCAGATGTCTTGGACAAATGCTGCTTCATATTAAATGCAAATGATAAATGTAGCAGAAATAAATAAAATAAATAAGAAAATAAACATATTTGTTCAAGACATACAATGGAAGAGACATGAATAATAATGAATAATTTATACTGCAGGACCTAAATATATTACGCTTTGCTTTGCTCAGAGAGACATAATATGTTTTAGTGTATCAATTCGCATGTCATACTGCACTCATGATTTATCAGAGTGCTCCCCATGTGCATTATTGCACATATGGAATTGCATAGATTTGCCTTCACTGCGGGGGAACTGCTTAATCATTTTCCCAGCCATAACACAGCACACATGATACTGCAGTACTACTTGATGTTGCTGTTATTGTAATGTCATACATTTGTAGCAACATTACCAACTGAGATACGTAGGTAGGAATACATTGTGCTGTTCTTAGTGGGTAGCATCTTATTTTTTCGTCTTTTCTCACCCTTTTCTTTTGTCAGTTTATGACAGCAACATAGAGTTTGCCAATGTGAGCAGCTGTGAGTGTGTGCATGCGTGTGTGTGTGTGTGTGTGTGTGTGTGTGTGTGTGTGTGTGTGTGTGTGTGTGTGTGTGTGTGTGTGTGTGTGTGTGTGTGTGTGTGTGTGTGTGCGTGAGAGAGAGAGAGAGAGAGAGGGAGCATATGAAGGAATTTTGATTGAGAGGGAGAGAATGTAGAGCAAGAGCAAAGGAGAGTGAGAAAGAAACAGCTGAGAGAGAGAGAAAGAGAGACGGAGAGAGAGAGACAGACTGACAGACAGACAGACAGACAGAGAGAGAGAGAGAGAGAGAGAGAGAGAGAGAGAGAGAGAGAGAGAGCTGAGAGATGGGGGCTTCTTCAGGGCTATTAGTAGCTCTGTGGTAAAACAGAATGTTGTCACCATATCACACTACTCGGCTACTAATGAGACAAGCAGAGTAGTACCAGTAAACACTGTAGGCCAGGCAGAGCATCAGCGTATCATTCATATCATACGTTTCTTTGTGACATGACAAAACAAAAGCAAAACAGCAGGTTGAATCTGGGCATCTCAATGCTAATCTGCACGCCTGCACAAGGTCGCTATCCAGGTCTCACTTGACTGCGACCCTGTGTTAACAATCTAGTCATTTTAATAGGAAATTCCATAGATTTATAATTGCAAATAGATTTGCAATAACTTAAAACTGATACTTGACTTACTGCAGACTTCATGTTAAAGCTTCAGCTTCTGTGATAACAAGATAAGTGTACATTATCAGCAATGGAGTCACATTGTACTGTGAAGAAAGCTCTTTGAGATTCTTTTGTCACAGGGTTTAGAATTACTCAGTGGAGATTGTAATGGCACAGTGATAATCACAGAGTGACCTCAGTCTTTCAGAGAGCAAACTATTTAATGCACCACTAAGCCAGTAAATATCAACAATGAGATCAATAGCCCGCACCACTATATCCACAGCTATTAGAACCAGTTATTTCCCCCGGGATTAGGCAGCTGTGGATATTCATAGAGCGAAATGAAGATGGAGAGATATGGAATGAAAGAGAGACAGTTAGATGAAGAAAGAGGATGAGAGACTGCCCCAGAAGAAGATACAGTACTAGAAAGAGTTGGATAGACAAGACTGGGAGAGAGTGAGTGAGTGAGTGAGTGAGTGAGGGAGGGAGGGAGGGAGGGAGAGGAATAGTCATGGATTAAGGTATCTTCACTGAGGTCAGGATTCATGTAATCCATACAAATTTGACAATAGAAGCGTCTGAGTGTTGTTAATCAAAGTGTCAGGAGCTGTCACCTCAATCAACATCGTGGTATATGGCTTCTTAGACGATAAGTACGTTGAAAGTAAGATTATACTCATGCATTTCCTTTTGGTAATGCATTTGACAAACCAAATTATATCCAAAAATAGCTGACGGAAACACAGTATAATAATAGATATTGGTTGTTATTTGCTGATCCAATTGATATGAAAGACATTTCTTTCTCTCTCTCTCTCTCTCTCTCTCTCTCTCTCTCTCTTATTCATGGATGCTTCTATTCTTGGTCTTTCCTTAAATAGCTATTTTTCAGATCACCTTCAGTTGTTTTCTAAAATCACTAAAGAGCAGTATGCTTTTTGATCTGACTTGTAGTATTATGTTTGAGACCACAACGTACCATCGATAATCTCATATTCCGGTATGAACAATATAATACCATTGCAAGAGAGGGAGGGTGTTGTTGGAGCCAAAAAAGCACACAGCATTACAGAATCTTATGCCAGTGCAAGTTCCTTGCCTGGGGTGGACCAAATATATGCAAGCTACCAGAGAACTGCAGGCAATGGAATTATATGAAACAGAAATTAAAATCCTGGGCTAAAAGAGTCCTATTTCTGGATATTTGTATGAGAACTAAAACAAGGTTTGAGTTCTGATTACCCATAAAGACCTGCTTTTTCTTTCGTCTAATTCCCATCAGTATCGCCTTCTGGTTCTGTTTACTGCATCTTCCTTGGGGACTCCTGCCATCTGCATATCATCTCTCACCGCATCACATCGTATTCTATATTATGGAACATATTTTTGCATATACATGCAAAGCATCCTCCAGTTTTATGCTTCACATTTTGCAGTTTGCTCTCTTCTCTGACAATCCATTGCCGGCAATGTTAAACTCAACATTAGCGACAATAGTTAAAGACGTGGTGGCGTGCCCGTATATGGAGATCTCTGTATCTGTCTGTGTCTCTTTATGCCCATTATCCTAAAGGAGTTCGCTATAAACAATGTTGTTAGTAATGCCCTTGTCATTATCCACAATGAAAACCTTTACAGCGCTATCGGGTCAGGTCGAGGCCTAGCTAAGAACGTAGGCAAAGATCTGAGCTATGTGCATGCGAAAGTTGGAGTCTGTAAAACAAACCATGTGCTGTGAGGCCTCTTTCATGTGACTCGGGCCAATTCGGCCTCGGCTTCAATTGGCTTCAATTAGTACTCAGGACTCCGCATATGGAGATTCCGAACCTTTCGCGCCGGTTCCGGAAAACCACATATCGGGTCGGGTTGAGGCCTAGCTAAGAACGTAGGCAAAGATCTGAGCTATCTGCGTACGAAATTTGTGCTGTCAGGGCTCTTTCATGCGATTCGGGCCAATTTGGCCTCAGCTTCAATTAGTAGTCAGGATGTTAACTCCATACATACAAAACTCCACACATACAAAACAGAAAAAGTGCCAAACTATGGCACCACCTCTTTAAAATAATGTCTTTCCAATAGTTAGAGTTGAACACACAAACAACAAAAAGAATACTAGCATTCACATCACTTATGCGTGATTTATAATGTGTCATACAGAGCATAAATTAGGCTTTAAAATGCTCTGTCCATGGAGAGGGGCATTAATGAAATATTCTCTTTCATCTTCAGCCTTCTCTCTCTTTCTTTTCCTGTTGTATGTTTTACTATCAGCCTTGGTGGATGACAGGTGGGGGCTACACTACTCTGTCCACATTCAAGGTTTATACTGTAGATGGCCTTCTCTGTTTCACTTAAATTGCCAGTGTAAACTGAGGTGAATCTGCGTAAATGCCAAGCCCCCATTGAAATGTGAGACCTCTGACAAAGGTCACACAGAGAGAATCTGAAGAATGATTCAAGATTCAAGATTTCCTCATTTGTTTATCTCATACACGAGTACACAGGAGTACAATTAGTTGGTTTCGGTTTGTATCACTGTTTCTATGCTGCTGCAGTATCCAAGAAGCCGAACAAAGGTACATTTCACTCTTATGTACCTGTAGGCGTAACAATAACAAAGAACCTTGATCAGCGATAGTATCACAGGAGGAGGAAAGCACACAGGCCAGTGTTGCCCGCAGGTCAGAAATGAACTACACTATGTGGTAGATGGCTCCCTCTTTCACTGCTTGTTCCCTTGTTCAGCACACAATACGACCTTTTCCACATAACCTGCTGGGGAGACAGCCAGGAGATAGCCAGTTCCTTCCCGCCTGGACACACAAGGCAGTAGGCAGATTTACTGTACATAAACGCTCCTCCTATACTTTGGACATTGACGAGTTTGGATCCACATTCATCTCTCCCATCTAAAAAAAGCAATGCCTGTCAGTTTGATGGCCTTTTAAGTTGGGTCTTGTGTACCCTGGAGTGATTGCAATATTAATACTCCATATGCCCCTAGGGAGATGAGGTCTTAGCGCAGACTCATCCTAAAACTGTTAACAAAGCATGTGGGCTACTCACATGGGACTGAAGCCAAGACTGGCTAGAGGACAAGCCAAGAGCCTTCTTTAGCTCTAAATTCAGTTAAGCCAACAAAGCATTTGTTCTACTAGTATTGTTTACCACTATTCCAACACATGACATGCAATGACAAAGAAATTTACCATCCTTCATTTTATTACCATCAAGTAAAAATAATCCACTTACTGTAAGTAAGTGGATACTGTCAGTAGTAGCAGGAGAGGGGGCACAGAAGTTTAACATTAGGCAGGCCATGGCAGCCAGTGAAAGGAATCACACACTTCATTCAGAGTGAATAGTTTTTCCATTTCAACTAGAGGTCCATGGACCAGTAGTCCATGGCATGATTACAGGTGGTCCATTGTAAAATGTAAAATAAAAGGATTGTCAAAAATATGTTAAATAATAAGTCTATGAAATTGAACTAAAGGGTGTAGTGTGGGGAAAAGGCTTGAAATAATGACTTTTAGGGTGTGATACACTTTACAGTATGCCAGGGGTCTTCAACAGGGGGTCCGCGACCCCTAGGGGGTCCGCGGAGGTACTGCAGGGGGTCGCGAAATTATTGCTTAAAAAAAAAAAAAAAAAGATTTCAAATTTTTTCACATTTATGTTAAAAAATAAATCATGATTCTATCCATTTTGAATAGCTTGAATACATGATTACTATGCAATTGACAGATTGTTGATATTATTGACATTGGTTCTCAGTTAATAAGTAGTATGTTTAGAAATGGTAGTGGTACGGCCACCCTGCTCGCTGTAACTTGTACATGTTTAAAATAAAAAATATGTCGTAGCCCCGACCCCCCCACCCTACGAGGTGGTAGGGGGTCCCTGCTCCATCTCCCCTTCAGTTTGGGGGTCCCCGGCCTGAAAACGTTGAAGACCCTAGTATGCAGTACAGTAATAAAGTAATAGTCGATTCAGGACTACAAACTCATTTCGTGAAAAGATTGCAGATGAGCTATTTTTGGTGCATGAGAAAAAGCAGAATCCCAACTACTAGGCTGGGTGCTGCTGGATCAAAACATCAACATGATCAAAAGAAATAAAATCTGCACACCAGTGTCCTACTATTTGCAAAGATTTATTAGGTAGCGTTTCGAGCCACCATGTCTTCCTAACCATGTGTAGTCATAGGCAGCTTCTGACCCATGTGTGACATGTGTCATCATGATCACCACACCATCTTATCTATCTATAAATGCGAGAAGTCTCTGCGTGTCTGTCTGTCTGTCTGTCTGTCTGTCTGTGTGTGTGTCTGTAATCCGCGTATCTCGAGAACCGTTCGTCCCACCGGCTTCAGATTCGGCACGCGCGTTCCCCGCCGCGGCACGGAGTGCAGTGCCGGGTCTCGACCCGACCCGACGCGCGGTTTTCCCGAACCGGCGCGAAACGTTCGGAATCTCCTTATGCGGGGTTGATTGTTGACATCAGGCTGTTCCGGAGGAAATCGGCGAAAGCTCTGACTCATTGTGACATCACTTCATAAAAGGCTCTGACATCACGTACGCCACATGAGTCAACAAAAAATCTCTGTGAGTGTGTATGTATGTATGTAATCCGCGTATCTCGAGAACCGTTCGTCCCACAGGCACGCGCGTTCTCCATATATGGGCATAAAATTAATGCCCCCATATATGTGCATAAAATGGATTGCAGACAGACAGATACAGATATCTCCATATATGGACATAAATGGACAGAGGCAAACAGATGGTCAAAGATCTCCATATATGGGCATAACATGGACGCAGACAGACAGATACAGATATCTCCATATATGGGCATAAATGGACACAGGCAAACAGATGTTCAAAACGGGTCCTATGACAACAGGTGTGAGGTTTGCATTAAAGGGGGAACCGGCACTGTGTCTGCAACACAGTTGGAGGCACAGACAGATACTCCATATATGGGCATAAAATGGACGCAGATAGACAGATATCTCCATATCTGGGCATAAAATGGACCCAGAACTATAACTGCAGTGATCTCCATAAATGGACATAAAATGGACGCCGACAGACAGACAGACAGATACAGATATCTCCATATATGGGCATAAATGGACACAGGCAGACAGATGGTCAAAACGGGTCCTAAAGGGCGGGGCATTCATTCCCTATTTACATTGTTCCGAGTTGGCCAGGTCGCCGACTAGACGCTGGGCCGCCCGAGTGTCTGCAACACAGTTGGAGGCACAGACAGATACTCCATATATGGGCATAAAATGGAAGCAGATAGACAGATATCTCCATATATGGGCATAAAATGGACCCAGAACTATAACTGCAGTGATCTCCATATATGAAATAAAATGGACGCCGACAGACAGACAGACAGATACAGATATCTCCATATATGGGCATAAATGGACACAGGCAGACAGATGGTCAAAACGGGTCCTATGAAAACAGGTATAATGGGGTTTGCATTAAAGGGCGGGGCATTCATTCCCTATTTACATTGTTCCGAGTTGGCCAGGTCGCCGACTAGACGTAGATACAATTGAGCAAAAGCCGCATCCCACAACTCAACGGTAGGGAGGAGAACGTAGGGAGTAGGGAGGAGAACGTAGGGAATAATACCGCCCAGAACTCTATCATTGGCCCCCCGTTGCCATGGTGACCGGTGATTGGCTCGAATGGCTCGTATTCCCAGCTATGGGACCGGCGGATCCAATTTCAACCGAGGGGGGCGTAGCCAGAACACACACACACACACACACACACACACACACACACACACACACACACACACACACACACACAAAATAGCTAATAGTTAGCTCACAACTTTCCACTTTCTCTTTCACCTCAATCGCAGTAACATCCGTATACACCACGTCATCGCATCACCAATACGTTTTATTTTTTATTTTTTTCAAAACTTTTTTTCTCAAAAAAAATTTTTTCTCAATTTTTTTTTTCTCAAAAAACTTTTTTTTTCTCAAAAAACTTTTTTTTTCTCAAAAAACTTTTTTTTCCTCAAAAAACTTTTTTCTCAGAAAACCATTTTTTCTCAAAAAACTTTTTTTTCCTCAAAAAACTTTTTTTCTCAAAAAAAAACATATTTGGCCATTACACACACAGAAAGAGCAGAGGCATAACAGTCACTTCTCTCCATAATAAATGTACCACCAATAAATACATAAATAAATAAATAGCTTAATTAATGATAACTAGCCCTTACCCGTTGAAAGATATGAGCTCCGAAATGATGTGCAGTGTGTGGGTTATGGGATGTGCACTGTGCACACAGTATATGAGGGATGGAAAGTAACTTTAACTGGTGCTTGCATGCTAATATGTAGGAGCATCAATGTAAGAAATACCCGTTTCATTTAACGGCTACAGAGATACTGTGTACCGATCTGCATGATTTTTGGACAACATCTGTAACAGGGCCAGAAATCCCACCCCCCCCCCCCCAGCCCGCCCGCCTGCCTGCACACACACACCCCCCCCCCCGTGTGTGTGTGTGTGTGTGTGTGTGTGTGTGTGTGTGTGTGTGTGTGTGTGTGTGTGTGATTGTGCATGGCCTGAACAACAGCGCCCCTCCCTTAACATGTGTGGTCACAAAAGGTACTGTAGGCTAAATAGATATAGATACACCATAAAAATGCTATTATACAGCATACGATTTGTGAAAGTGACAAACGGGCTTCACAGTTATGTCAGGTGTGTTCATATGGTAATGGTGATGCGATTTCAGATCAATTGCTCCAGCCACTGAGGAGAAACGCGGTTTCAGACACTCACTCAGACATCTCCAAAATTATAGTATAGATAATCCTTAGCTTGCCCTTAGGCCGTCTTACTGGTAGTATATAGCATATATTATAATATAGTAGATAGATACATACATAGATTGATAAACAGATATAGAACTCCACGGCAGTGTTGCTAGCTTCTACAATGTCGACATTAGTATGTGTGCCTTTTACACACCAACAAACACAGACAAATGTGCAACAATCAAATATAGCTGCAAGCAGTGGCCAAGCAGGAAAAAGCTAAAGAAAGCAGCAAGGGAAAATAAAGCAGGATTCCAGTCCACATACAGTCTACGCATCAAACCCTAACCCTAACCCAAGGCCTTTTGGTGCCTGACTCACAACTGGTTGTTGGTGCATGTTGTGCTGTTTAATTGTAACAGCAACATAAACTGCCCAATTGCAATGGAATCTGATCAAAGCCACCCTGTACCTCAGGGGTTTGTTTTCGACGAATATCTACTCCTATAGATGCAACGCGGCGACCTAGAGGGGAGGCCGGCATAGCCGGCCGACCTTCTAGTTTGTTACAACTGGCTCACAGTTGTAACAAAGGGGAGACACAGGCACAAATGTATAACAGAATACTATAGAGGTTCGGGCTGCTACCATTCGAACACCTACTGTACGTCGCACCGCAAATCTGATATGTCTGAATCATAATGTAGGGGGCTTTGTCAGAATACCCGTTGTACCAGTCTGTCTGATGCAGATCTCTGTATCTGTCCCCTTTGTGCCCATAGACATATCTCTGTATCTGTCTGTCTACCTGTGTCCCTTTTAGGCTCAAAATATGGAGATCCCTGATTGTCATCGGTATATGCCCATAAATTGGCAAGCACATTATATGGGCATATCGGTTGGATACACACATGCACGCACGTACTGTACCCACGCACACACGCACACATGCATGCACAGAGTCCCTTTCAGGATGTGTGTTGTATCTCAGTCTGTTTGTTCTGTTGTACAAACTGCATTTGTACTAACAGTGTCTGTACCTTTTGGTATCATGACATAATAATCATGTAATCATTACATAACTGTAGATGATGTACTGTAGATGAGCCGACTCAGCGGCGTTACTGAGTTATGTGCCGTTATGGACAGAATTGTACAGAATTTTGAACAGGGGACTGCTTCTGCGTCCGAATGCGGCTCAAAGAAGGGACTGCACTGCTGCAGTGTCCACGTTGCGTTAGTATCCACGTTGTCAAAGATAAAAACACAAAAAAGGGGTTTCGTCAGCCGTTTAGCTAGCTCAGTCAATAGGGTGGCATGGCTACAATCACTAAGACCCGGGTTCAATTCCCACTAACGGTAGATACATAATCGAGTAAACATGTGTCAGCGCATGCGCACCGAGACTCTCCTTCCGCGTCTGAACGGATGATGCCAAAAGCATCCCAGCGCATGATGCCGAAAGCGAGTCAGGGGGTTGAAGCAGGGGGGTGGGCAAGGGCTGTATATGGACGTACGGGTCGGACACGGACACGGAGACAGACATACAGACAGACAAACAGACAGACAGACAGACCCACACACACGGCCACGTATAGGAGCGTTGTGACCACCGCTCAAAAACATTACACCATCTGGTGGCCAAAGAAATTAACTACAGATTTTAAAGTTGAAACATACAAATTCATAGATTAAAGGGAAACTAGTTAAGTTCAGGAATCAGGATAGACACGCTTCCCAGTTAGGTTATACACTAGAATTTCCATAACAGTCAGCCATCTATTTTTAGTGCATGATACCCTGGTTGGCAACTATGTATAAATCAGGCTTTTTGAGATCAGTAATGTTAAAAAAGCCTATTAATACAAAAACGTAAATGCTATAAAATAGAAGTGACTCTGCTATGCCTTCTTACACTAAATATATATTGTTGGACATGGAGTGTGGTGGTCCTTGAGAATTGTTTGAAATATGTTAGTGGTCCAGTCCAGAGATCAAAAAGGTTGGGAAGCACTGGAATACTGTACCCAGGATGGTGACAGTCACCTCATCACGAAATACATTCATCTTTTTCTGTTATGCAGCACCTTTCGAACAGTAAAATGAGCAGTCAGCCTCTGCTTGCTGCTGGTGTATCTGCACTAGCTGCCTCTACCTCATTGTCAGCAGACAGCAGAGCAGCATTCTCATTACCATTTTATGAGTGCTGTATGCCTGGAACACCACCAGAGTGAATTCACTTCCAAATTCAGAAGTTGGCCCTAGATATTTTTAGCATCTTCTGAGTCTGAAGCTGCAGAAACACAATATCCAGTACACTAGAAATGAACACATTTGTGGATAACAGAATTACAGTCAATAAAGGCCATGGATTATTTGACTTTTGTGTTAAGTGTTCTGACAAGAGCTGAGCAAAAGATTTTTTTAAACCTTGAGTTTATTGCCTTCCGCAGACACAATGGCTTCCCATATCTACAACATTTGTCTTAGACAAAAGAGGTTTTAGAAAGTACAAGTTTATATTGATTACAGTATGAGAAATCAATACCATTGCGAAGTTAATGGTACCAACTACCCACAACATTGTTCCTTAGGGCAGGGGTCTTCAACAGGGGGTCCGGGACCCCTAGGGGGTCCCCAGAGTTACTACAGGGGGTCCTCCAAATCTTTGAGTGATAGAAACCTTTTTTTCTCCTTTTATATATTAACCACTGGAATCCTAGCGTCGATATTCTGAGAACTTTAGCCAAAAATAGCAGATCTACAAGCTCACAACGCCTCGCGCTGCGATAACAATAATGTTTAACCAGACATTTTTAACCAACAAAACATTCTGGGCCAAGCTGCGTGCAGAGGGCACTATGATATTTTAAGTCATTCGTGTTTTATACAGCTTTTAAAAATTGTTTACAGAATCAGGGACACCTGCACACTGTCTTCACTTGTTCTATAAAGATTTATCAGACATTTCGGCCAAGGAGCTTATTCAGGCATTGACTTTCTTCAGGCAAGACAAGTGTGTGGAAGTCGCTGCTTCCTCAAAGATGTGTCGATTGAAAAGACATTTTGCCGTTGACAAAGTGTTGCAAATTAACAATGGAAATTGGATTTTACTGTGTAGATTAGTTGGAGTGAAATGTCAGAACAAGTTTACTTGAGTGAATAAAGCTGTGTCCGTAGTGATCCCAACACAGCAAATGCCAACGATATCCACTATAAAGCATCAGTGGTTGTCAGTGGATGATATATTGTACTGGCAAACATACTCTTTTATCATGTAGGCAAGGATAAGCCCACTGGACTCATGGGGAGGGACCGGGCAAAAATAGACTCTGAGAACTGACTGTAAGTGTAAGACCTCAGCACTTATCAGCAGCCACTACACTTATCTCTGTATAGCTCCATGTACAGTACCAAGCCTTGATAAAACAGACAGAGACCTTGAGTTGTGTGCAAACAGGGAGTAATAGTGATGAATTTTGGTTTTCTTTTTTGTATTTGTTCAGATTGTATTTGTTACCTGGGTGATTACTGGTGGGGGAGCATTTTTCTCATCCAGTGCACCACTGGTTGTGCTCCAATTTGCTTTACATAGCGAAATCAGGAGAATTCATTTAAGTTTGACAGTGTAAAAACAAAAAACAAAAAGGTAGTGTACCTGGTAAATACTAGAGACATAGCTCTGGTCCATAGCGTTAGAAGCTCTCCTTAATGCTATGTCACCGATGAGCCCTTGCGCCCACAGGGAAGGCTGCGCACCCTCTCGTCTCTAGTAAAAATACAAAATACGGGGCGCTGCTGGCCTACTGGTCCAGGCACATACCACTAAGGCATTGCCACATGGATGCCTGGCGGCTTTTCCCGATCCGGAGGACCTTTGCTGTGTTTCGCTCCCCATCTCTCTCCCCATTTCCTGTCCAGTCTACTGTCCTATCCAATAAAGCATAAAAGCCCCAAAACAAGGGGCTTTTTTTAGGGAGCTGATAGCCTACTTTCCTTATAAGAAAATGTTTCACCAGAATGCAATATCTGGTCAATGGACTTTTCTATTGACAAGATCTGTAGAGGGCGGTGTAGGTTAGCTAAAACTTACAGTGAAATATTTTCTTTTCTGGCCAAAAGGTGTATTTTAGACATGAGGTGGAGTGTTCCCTCTAAGGAAAGTAGGCTTTCAACATTTTAGAACCGTCTTTGTTTTGGTGAGTAGCAAAAGTGTATTTTTTATTTGTACTACAGACAGACAGATAGATAGATAGATAGATAGATACCTTTATTATCCCACGGGGGAAATTCAGTTGCCCAGAGGCAGCACAGCAGTTTTAGGTTACAAGTTACATAGAAGTAGGAAAAAGAAAAAGAGTACTGTAGTCCAAAGAGCAAGCACAAAAAAAGAAGAATATAAACATAAAGTGTCAAAAAAGCTATTGCAAAAAAGAAGAATATACATAAAGTGACCACAAAACATTCAACGCTCATAAGTGACACGTCACACACACACACACACACACACACACACACACACACACACACACACACACACACACACACACACACACACACACACACACACACACACACACACACACACACACACAAAAAGCTATACTCAAAGCACAACTTAAGAAACAGTGCCAAACAAAAAAGTGCACATAACAGTCAAGACTAGTCAATGCAACACAACCCAATAGTGCAGGGCCAGAAAATAAGTGACCAAAGTCAGTGCAAATAAATCAAGAATATATATATTTTTTCCCCTCTTTTATTTTTAAGCAATAAAGGGAGCCACAGCAAGACGCCACAGCAACCCTCTCAGGAAAAAGTACGTTAGAGGTCAGAGTCAGTACAACTTTTTGTTCCAGTAGTACAAGGTAACAGTTGTCCTAGGTTATCCTATTAGGCCTTGGCAAGCGTCCACTATGAGTCTCGTTATATTGCTTGAGAGCGACCGGCACAAAGGACTTTCCAAGTCTCTCGCACCTCCGTGCTGGGTAGCAGAAACGGTTGTTTCCTCTCTTACTCCAGTAACAGAAGTTCTCAGGGTAGAGGAGATGGGAGGAGTTCTCCAAGATGGCGACCAGCTTCCTACCGGTAGCTGTACGCACCCTGGCTACTTCCTCCACCTCCTGTAAGGAGGACCCAACGACAGAGCCCGCCTTCCTCACCAGTCTGTTGAGGTTGGCAGTGTCGCCCGCTCTGTTGTTGCCCCCCCAGCAAGAAGAGAGGCTGAGCGGCTCATCGGTGACATGGCATTAAGGAGAACACAATGGACCAGAGCTACAGTACTAGAGACAGTGACACGCCTCAGCCATTCTCTCACACTCAAGCTGGATCAGGAAACAGTGAACAATAACAACAGCCGAGGGGAGCCTATAGAAAAATAGTCAAGATATTTAATGAAGAAGGTATCCACAAGTTTCCAACGTCCCATCGCGCATTGCACAGAAGGTGTGCGGCAGTTCCGGCGTCGCAGCCGAGAGTGAGCTACAATCTGACAACGGTTGCATCTGCGACGCGTCGTGAGCTTGTATGTCTGCTGTTCTCCGGGTGTGTCCCACACATAATTCTACAGTAAATTCTCGTGGAAAGTTCTGTGAAATACATTGGAGTCTATGGCAGCCAGCTGGACCAACTTTCTAAACAATTGTGTCCTTTGTCAGTTAATCGGTTCAGGAATATACAATTTACAATCTACAATGTAGGCATTTGGCAGATGCTCTTAATCCAGAGCGATTTACAATAAGCAAGGTAATACATCAATACATCAACATCAATACAAGGTCAATCAATACATCAATACGAATACATCGAATGCATAGAAATAGTAATCTAAGAAAAAACGTAGGTAGACCATGCACATATTCAGTAAAAAACGTTATAAAAAAACAAAAAACATATAAAAATGCTATCTAAATGACATGTATGGTCATTGAGGGTAGGCAAGTGCTATGGTAAGGGCTATGGGCCAAGGTGGAGTCTGAGGAGGTGAGTCTTCAGACCGCGGTGGAAGCTAGGGAGTGAGTCTGCCATTTTAAGTGCAACAGGGAGTTTATTCCAAAGTTTGGGGGCCAGGAGTATTATAGTAACTAGAAGCTCAGGCTCTCACAGTTATGTTGTAATGTACTGCGTAGTTGTGTACATGTAGTGAGTAAGGAAGGTGTTGGTTTGAGCAATGAGTATGAATGATGCATGTGGACAACTGGGTATTGTTGCAACATATATACAAATAAGAAAGGAAATAGTACTAAAATGAAATGATATGCAGAATGACAGTATGTCAGTATGTAGTATGAACATTATCAGTGAAGCAGTAATTAGGAGCATCTGTGTGTTGTTTCAGGGGGGAAATCGCAAAGATCTGCTGAAGAATGAAGTTAATTTGTCAGTATGCATCCAGATAGTAGCAATGCAAAGTGTGTGAGGTAGGCAAAATAGAATGATAGTCTGCGAAGTGTCTCTATAGCAGTAGTAACAGCAGAGTAACAATGTAAAAAAAAGGCTATTTGAATGATTGTATTCGGCTAATTAAATTGTTGTCAGTAATGCATATATAATGCCCTCGTCATTGTTTTTATTGTTATATTACTTTTATCTCTTATCGTTGCTGCAGTTGTTGCTGTTACCTACCCTCTCCCCCTCAAGTGCATGTGCAACAAAGTGTAAAGTGTCAATATGCAGTGCAAATAATCAATATTTCAACCAGGTTACAATTCAAAGCAAACATTTGTAACAGAGGACCTCTCTGTAACAAACTCTCTATGCACTGAAGGAGTGCATCTGACTCACGAAGGAGTGCTGCTTGTGCGATTAAGGTTACAGAGAAGAAATCCCACAAGGGAGGTCCACAGCCTTACTTAATCACACATCAGGCTTAACTTTAATGTTTTCCTCAAGGCCAGATTTTCTCATGGTGAGTAATAGCTAAAAGGCTGCTGTGGGATACAGATGAAACATACATTTGACTACATATAGGCGGCCATCTGTGTCCTTGTCTTTTTATTTATTTATTCATATATCAATATTAATGAGTTAATATTTTTTTGCGATTTTGGTCGATACTACTACAAAACCATAGCTGTAGGTGGCACCAGAATCTCTATAACCTTGAATATCCTTTTAATTGTGTTGGATTGCATCAGATTCTTACAGCGAAATGATCATGACCTGCCAGCTATTGATCGTGGCAACGAGAGACGCGACCCAATATTCAATACCATCCTATCGTCATGGCTACTATGTCGACAGTGATCTATTTTGAGAACTGTTGAGTGAGCATTAATTATTTATGAAGCACATGGATTGGTTGATGTGTAACAGTGCAGCATACATATGTAATATTTTGTAACAATTTGTTCAAAGAATAATGAAGAAAAGTACAGACAAAAATGTATACAGACAACCAAACCGTCTATATTACAGTAATTCTTCAGGAGGTCTTTACTGGGTAAAGTGTGTGTTGTTTGTGTGTGTGTGTGTGTGTGTGTGTGTGTGTGTGTGTGTGTGTGTGTGTGCATGAATGAATGTGCTGTCACACAGTGGTCCTACCAGCCAGGCACGTGCACACATAGACATCAAAGGGGGCTTGAGCCCCTGCCCTTTTATCCGTCTGTAGAAAGTGCCCTCTCCAGACCATGAATGCCGTTTTCACTATGGTGAAAGAAATCCAAATACCTCCTTTCCATGCGGCAGCATTCAAGAGAATTGCCTTGTCCAAACGCTCCTGAACTTGTCTTGAATGCAGCATCTTATGTTGAAATAATTGCCCTTTCTGCTATTTTAGATATTTCCACCAAAAGGCCATTTTAAAAATGTCAGCCCCTGCCTCTCCAACATTCTCTGCACGTCCCTGCTACCAGCTGTATGGTATGTGTCTGAGTGAGTGAGTGAGTGCGTGTGTGGGGGGTCGTGGGGTCTCTGGATAGAAGCTTGCTTACAACACATATGGTTTCTCCCCACCAGTGAGACCAGTGCCGGGCAGGAAGAGTGTCTCAGAGGAACTGCGCTGCTTGTCAGACCTGACACCATATGGAGCAGGAGAATAACAGAGCACCGTACCTAATGCCTACCCAGTTGCTGGCCATGAACAAGAGCGAGAAGAAGGAGAGAGAGAAAGCTCTGGGGTAATAAGGTGAGGGCAGTGAACTGGAGATCTGAGGCAGGAAGATAAAAGTGATACAAACAGACAGATGGGGAGCTAAGAACAAGAAAAATGTGTGTGTGTGTGTGTGTGTGTGTGTGTGTGTGTGTGTGTGTGTGGGGGGGGGGGGGGGGGGGGGGTACTATATGTGATGTGAGCATGAGAGGAAAAACAAATCAGTGAAGTATAAAATGTGTGAGAAATGAAGGGTGGTGTGGCCATCCGATTGACTGATTGATTGATAGCCAACTTTTAGCCAATGAGGAAGCAACATTCCCGGTGATGTCACCTCAAAAACTATATAGAGCAACCCCAATGACTTTAATGGGAAAATGTGAAAACGGAAACCACACTTGTAATTTCTCAGAATTGCTTTCTAGTTGTTTTGTTCCTGCAAGAAACACAGTCGTACAACAAAGTATAAATTCAATTTAAGTATCACCTATTATCTTCTTTTTGAGCGGTGCTAACCGCTCCTATAGACCGCTTTTTTACCAAAACTATGATGTCACAAATGATGATGACATGAGTTCGCTAGACCAATGAAACACTTCGATTCTGTTGATCTGTCCATGATGTCATAGTCACAGAGGCACTCGATTGGTTCACCCTGATTTAGAACGCGTTTAGGCCGCGCAAAATACGTCATAACGCGTTTAGGCCGCGTAAAATACGTCATAAAAAATTATTGAGCGGTGCTAACCTTGAATTTCAAAATTATATTAGATGAATATCACTTATAAGCGATAAAATAACCACACTTTTAGACAGACTGTGGAAAATCTTACAGGTTATAAATGATAGGCAGGTTATACAAGTTTAAAATACAAATGAACAGACTTTGAAAAACTAAAATATTCATCTTCTGGCCTCTTCTCGCCTCTCTGGAGGCCTCTCTGGAGGCCTCTCTGGAGGTAAATAAGGTCACTTATCATTACACTATGACACTCTTACAAGCTACAATCCGTAGCTTGGTCAACTAACTGATGAGAAATGACAATAAAGACTTATATAGTCTGAGCAGACCTCTAGACTGACATCATACACAACAAAAAGAATATTGCCATGCATGCCTATCAACACTGATTTGTGCAGGAATTAGTTTGCACCGCTCACTTCGCACGGGTGCGATTTTTATATATACTAGAGGTTTGCGCTCGCTTTTCCCGTTTTATATTAGTTCCCCTTTCTGATTGGCTAACGGTTTTCCCATTGGATGACGTCATCATGTTTTTTTTCAAGGGTTTTCCCATTGGATGACGTCAGCGCAGACACAATTTAGATAGATTCCATATAGTTTCATCGTTTGACAGCACAATCGTCAGTGTATTTTGGATTCATGTCAATTTGTATCAGATATTATGTAATTTGGGGGCACGGTGGCGCAGTGGTTAGCGATTCGCCTCACAGCTAGAAGGTCCTGGGTTCGATTCCCCCTGCGGGAATCGCCGACCCCACCTAGGGTGTGGTCGGCGATAGGGCCTTTCTGTGTGGAGTTTGCATGTTCTCCCCGTGTCTCCTAGGGTTGATACCCTCACAAAAACATGCAGTAATCCTGGTCTCAATAATGCCTCGCCCTGGCCAGCCGGGGCGCTTGATGGAGGGGAAAGGAACTGGTTGGAATAACGTGTTCTTCCACGCGCTACGTCCAAACCGGGGAAATCCCCACTGTCAGGTGAAAAGAAACAACTTGGACTACTCATGCATTGAAGGAAGCATGAGGTCAGTCTGTTGTCTCCCCAGGCGCGGCAGAGGGAGAGCAGAGCCCAGGATTACATAGGCAATTGGCACTGGGTGAAAACGGGTTGCAAAATCGTGGGATAAAAATTATAGAAAAAAAAATATATATTATGTAATTTCCCTAATTTATAGATATATTTATAGATAGATATATATATCTAAAAAATTGTCCCACATGTGAGGGTATCTGCAAACTCCACAAAGAGAGACCCTTTCGCCAACCCCACCTAGGCTGTGGGTGCTGGAGGAGAGAACACGCCCACAGCGTCCCCTGGCGGGAATCTAACCCAGGGCCTTCTAGCTGTGAGGCGACAACACTACCGATCACCCCATTACATAGAGCATCGCAGTTGAAGCCCCACCCCGTCCTCACTCTGGTGTCGGAAGCGTTTTCCGCATTCATTTCTTCCATAGACATTTCATAAAGTATTTATTTAAACGTTTTTAAGACTTGGACAAAGCCACCTCGGCTGGAGAGGAATCATGTCAATATTCAAATTTTTTTGAATGCAAAGATTAATTAGAAAGCTGAAAAAAAGGGCAGGGTACAAGACTGTGTACATCATTATTTTTAAAATTGCGGAAACTACACTCCCAGAATGCATTGCGAATGACACTTGTTTCCTGAAATATAGCCCTTAAATCACGCTCAGTTTAGTTATCCAGGCCAGCATATGGCCTGAAATGTAGTGATTGTCATCTCTGTGGACACTCTTATCGTCATCCTTAACATAGTGCATCATATTTGTAAAAGAAAGACGATCGCTCACAGAGTTCTGCTGAAGTGCAATAATCCGCCGGGAAGACAGGGGGCAGTAGCTACTTCCGCGGTAACCGCAAGATATGTTAGTGTTTTTACTAAAACTAGAGTGATTGCATACATACTCGGGGGTTCTACAGGAGCATATAGAACCATTTTACAACCACCAGCCAAGTGGTAAGTGTACATTGAATTGCTACGACTTTGTGGCTGATAATGAAAAACCCTATGGTGAAAATGAATGGAAAATGGACTTCCGACACCTCACTGCGATGCTCTAACTATTAATTTAGCAAATGTCTGTCCGTCCGCCGTTTGTCTGCATGCTGACATCACTGATACTAAACAGTGTCAAAAATGCCCAACTGACATCACTGACTGACATCACTCACTACAGTGCCCAAATCTGGAGATGACATCACAGACTGGCCTGGATACGGAACACCATATATGGGCATAAAAGAGGGCCAGACAGGCGGATACAACGGGTATTGCACAACTGGACATCATTGGTGACCATTCAGCCCAACGGGCACCGGTCTGGGTTCTCCAACATTACTTCTGAGACTCCTACCGGTACATTCAATCCCTCATATAGGCTACTGTGCACACTCCCGGGCACAGGCCTAGTCTTCTTAACTATCAGGATGCTCCAACTAAAGTAAAAAAACATCTTTCAAAACTTGAAATGCAAAGAGTAGTGGGATGACGTGAAGGGAGATACATTTTAATTTAGCCATCACTGCTATGTTGACGGCTCTCTTGGCGCCGCCGAGGCGGGTGCGTGGGTACCGTCCCCGGCTCTCCCGGTGGCTCCTAGCCCGAGTTACGGCATTTTATGTGCGCTGCAGTAGCGGGGGTCCTCCACTAGGGGTGCGACCAGTTTTGCATCCATTCTGGAGCACCAGGAGTCGGTGGTCCCTGGGAATTCCCCGTGAACAGCCCCGTTGGGGTGGTCATTGGTCATTTTAGCACTTTTTGGCGGTGGCGACAGGGGGTCCCTGGAGCTCCGGGGGTCCCGGGAGGGGTGGAGGTTTTGGATTGGCAGGCAAGGAGTGTGTGTGCAAAGTTTGTCATGGATTGGGGCAACGGTGGCGGAGATATGAGTTGGGGAAAAGTGTGACGTGACAGGGCAGACTGACAGACTGACAGACTGACAGACTGACAGACTGACGGACAGACAGCCTGTCAAGGTTTTGGTAGTAACTGCGACCTGATGGTCGCAATTAACAATGCACTCATCCCAGTGTCAACTAAATGCTAAAGCTGCACAAATGTGTAACAGCAGCAGCCATTGAAATAAAACTCCCACACAACATAAGGTGGGTTAAGAGAGCGTAAGTGTGTGGTGTGGGAGGTGGGGTATGCAACGTAGGCGTAACCATGAAAGATTAATTACCGGTACATTATATAAAGAGGAAGAACTTGAAAGTGAATTTAGTTTTTTTTAGTTTGGTTTTGTTTTTGCTCTGGAAGATTAATTACTTCAGTTAGAGAGAGAGGGAGAGAGAGAGAGAGAGAGAGAGAGAGAGAGAGAGAGAGAGAGAGAGAGAAAAGAACTGTAAAGAGAGGGCAGTGAAGTGGAAAACTGAAAGAGGAAGACTCAGACACACAGATGGGGAGCTGAGTACAAGAAAAGCAGTCTGTAAGAAACCTGTAAAGTTAAAAGAATAAAAGGGATGAGGTTTGCAAATGTGTTATAATGAGAACCAAAATGATAGAAAGGACGAGGGGCAAGAACAAAGAGGTACTGTAGGTAGGAAGAAAGAAAGATAGCATGGAAGGAAGGTAGGTAGGTACAGTAGGTAGTAGCGATACTAATCTTGGGGAAAGAAATTACCCGCGGGTTACAGGTCAACTTGCGCATCACTATTTGACCCGCCCCGACCTGCCCTGAACAAAAGGTTTACATTTCTTGACCCACTCGGGCCCGCCCCACGGGTAACCCGAGGAACCCGTGAATTACAGGTCGACCCGCTCATCACCAGTAGGTAGGTAGGTAGGTAGGTAGGTAGGTAGGTAGGTAGGTAGGTAGGTAGGTACATAGGTAGGTACATAGGTAAGTAGGTGAGTAGGTGGTTAAGTGAGTAGGTAGGTAGGTAGGTAGGTAGCACTGGCGCCTATTCAATAGAGCCAAGGGGAGCAATGGCTCCCCCTATCTGCCAGTCGGGGGAGCCCGGCTCCCCCTCCCTCCTTTTATTTATTTACGATCATATAATCACAAAATGTGATTAAGAAGAAGAACGTCAGAAATTCGCCTTGTTTGACCCTTTGAAGCACCCATAGCATGGCTTCTAAACCAATCACAGCGAATGGGGGGCGGGAGGTATAGGTCTACTGTCTTATATGCCAAGCCTGTGCCTTTAAGGGGGCGGGCTTAGGAGCAGTACGGGATGACGTTGACGCTGTGTTTTGGGACCGGCGCGGAAGTGAATGTGCGGGTGTGATGCTGGGGAGAATATAGCTGAATTCCAATCCGAAGGGTTCGCACTTTGAAGTGCGCATTTGAAGGGCTATGACGTCACTGGGCCGCGCCAAATAGCAATCTACAAGCTCACAATGCGTTGCGTTACGACGCATTGTGAGCTTGTAGATCTGTGACCAGTGACGTCATAGCCCTTCAAATGCGCACTTCAAAGTGCAAACCCTTCGGATTGGAATTCAGCTTATATTAGTGAGAAGTTAAGTTAATACAAGTGGATTAATAGTGAAAACATGACGTTTATGCTGTATGTTCCTGCCTGGCCCTGGAAGTAATAAATCATCGTTATCTACACAGAAGTTGTATGGACTATTTGAATAATTAAGTTACCACATGACACGAGCCAAGTTATTGCTACAAACAGTGGAAAAGGTAACAACTGGTTTCTCAACCAATCAGTGACTGTCTGAACCTCTGGCTGACAGAGCGCTGCACAACAACAAACAACATGGCATGCATGGCTTTATCTAAATAACAGAATGAAACAGTTGTTTCACAGTGGAATATGCTACCTGGGGTTAACTACAGACATCCATAGGACATGTGGATAGCTTTTACATTTACCATACGTGAACTAAACTTTTTGACGCTGTTCAAAGAAGCTGGATGACATGACACGTTGTGTTGTGTGCCTCCAAGGAACTTTCTTCTGGGCACCTCAATATAAAATTGGATATTTTCTTGTCATTTTCTCAAGGTAAGACATGGCTTTATTTAACTAACTGTTCACTGTGGAGCCTCTTCTCTCCTCCTCCGTGTGTGTGTGTGTGTGTGTGTGTGTGTGTGTGTGTGTGTGTGTGTGTGTGTGTGTGTGTGTGTGTGTGTGTGAGTGAGTTCGTGCGTGCGTGTGATGAGATGCTTGCTTGTAAATATTGGTAGCTGCTGGTTGCAGATCTTTGGTCATGGTTGTGGATTTGTGGTCAGTGTGGTTGTGTTGTGCGCACATTGTGTGTTGGCTTGTTGGGTGCCCCGCGGACCGCGGGGCCGACTTTAGAACCGCAAATATCAGATTTTTCGCGAAAAAAAATAAATAAATCCTGGATTTGTGCTCCCCCTAGTGGGGACAGAGTTAGGCGCCGGTGGTAGGTAGGTAGGTAGGTAGGTAGGTAGGTAGGTAGGTAGGTACCGTAGGTAGGTAGGAAAGAAAAAGAAAAGAAAAAAGTTATGAAGGAGGGAGGGAAGGAAGGAAGGAAGGAAGGAAGGAAGGAAGGAAGGAAGGAAGGAAAGAAAATTCGAACTATTAAGAAGTGCTAAATCAGCTGGCTGGTTAACAGCACAGCTCTGCCATGCCTGAGAACAGGCCTGACCTCTGATGGTCTCAGGAGAGAGAGAGTTCGAAGCTGGGCCACTTTGTTGGCCTGTGAGGAACATGGAGAACTGCAGAGGCTGCTCTCAAGCAGAACTCCTCTGTCAGAGACGGAAAAGGAGAGAGGGAGAATGAGAAAGCGTTAGCGAGGTGGAGAGAGGAGGGGTAGCAGTGGAGAAACATAAAGAGAGAAGGATTAAATATTCATTCCAAAATAAGCACCTTGCCTCTGGTACAGTGCTTCCTCTCTAGAGCACTCTCTGAGGGCTCTATTTTGATTGTCTTAAGTACCAGCTTTTCGTCTGAGAGTTCCGACTTTCCGACGTGCAGCTTTCCGAACTCTAATTCGGGGTAATGCTTTTCAGAAGATGCAAGTGATGTCATTTTGTACTTGAACTGGACCTTTCTAACGAAAAGATTGGTGGTTGGCATCAGTATGGACAGTAGTGATGCGCGGGTCAGGTTTTTTTCATAACCCGCACGGCCCACAGGGCCGCACGGCCCTGTGGGCTCACTTGCGAAAGTTGTGTTTCAAATCGTATCCGTTGACTGGCTGGTTATATAACTTAACCGACACAAAGTATTTATAAACGGACCTGTGTGGATGACAGAGACATATAAGTGAAATCCTGATCAGCAACACGCGCTGAATTGTTTATGCATCTTCTCTGCTGTGCTCACGTTGTGTCTAATGTTGGCAAAATGTGGTTCGCGGCCCCAACAGGAGCGGAATTGGGACGGTCCTCACACCAAGGAGCGGAGGAGAAACCTCGCTCCTCTCTGGCGCATTTTAAAACTCGCTCGCTCGTGCTCGTATTCAAAACATTGTATTCTTATTCTTATAGGCCTACTCTTATTAAGAATAAAAGGCAAATAAGAACAGGTGATTATTCTTATTTATTTTTTGCAAATGAAAGTGGTGATAACCCGCCCGCCCGTCACCCGCCAACCTTGACCCACCCACCCGCATTGCGGGCGGGTTCGGCCCGCGCATCACTAATGGACAGGCCTTTAAATTAAGGCATAAGAGCTGGTAGTTAAGACAATCAAAATAGAGCCCATCTCTCTCTCTCTCTCTCTATCTCTCTCTCTCTCTATTTGTTCCTCTCACTCGCGAGCATAAGAGCGCGCCGCTGGGGTATCTCTCTGTTGCTCTGAGATGCTTCAAAAAGTTCTCCATTAGAGGGCTTGCACTTCAAGTTGTCCATGTGATTAAATATTTAGCAAGTTTGTGCCATGGAGTTGCTTACTTAGTGTATTTGCATGTTCTCGTCTGTCTTCTTTGTCTGTGGTGTAAACAGAAATGGGTTTAGTGTTAATACCCCCAAAAGCTTTAAACTCATTGATTTCCTTCATGTGGATGTCAAAACAAAAACCCTTTGCTCACTGGAAAGTGGAATACTTGTGAGAAACTGGAAAGAAGGAGGCGAGAAATGGGAATGGCATTCTTTTGTGAATAAGTGAAAATCAGCGCTATTTTAGCCATAATTCTTTCGATTTTGTTTTTGATTAATTGACTAATTCATTCAACAATAATGAAAAATGTATATATTAACATGAAACCAACTTGAAAAAATATAATACATTTTTGTTAAAGGGTTAGGGTTAGGGTTAGGTTAGATTTTTTTGTAATCAACTAAATTGATTAGTCTGATTAACCACAGCCCTATTTTATACAAACTTAGCTGATCTATCAGCTCATGACATACATTTTTTACAGCAAATTCTGATTTCATCTTAAGGTGACTCCACACCAAAGACTCTTCACCGACTGACAGTCTGTGTCATTTAGTTGACACAGACTAAGCAGTAGCACAAACTGTAGTCGGCCGAAAGAACATTGTTTTTGCGCTGATTTGTGTGCGCCATTGTGTTGCCAGGTCTGCTTATGCGACTTTGGGCTTGTTTTCCTGTAAAGTCGCTTGTAAATATTCATAGTTGCGTTTGTTTGGGCTTGTTTTCCGAAGTGTAGTTGCTTATTTGGGCTTGCTTTCAAGATAATATATTTTTTGTTTGTTTGCTTGAGAATATGATATCTAAGTTCAAATGTGTGATGGGAAAATGTCTCTGGCTTATTTAGGCTTGGTTATGCAGCAGTAGCAAACTAAAAGGTCCACTCTACAGGAGTATCTACCCCCTTCAGTTCTACCGCCTCCTAGTAAAAGACGGCAAAAGTTCTTCATCAACGGATTCCGTAGGCTTTATCGACGGCAAGTGTCTCTTGACGACAAGCTCCCGATGGCTCCCTGTCGGCAGCAGACCACTATTTCTTTTATTTTTTAAAAACTATTATTTAATTTTATTTATTATCTCTTATAATTGATTAGTCGATTAGTTTGATTAACTGCTGCATTCGTCTCCACTGACTCATCATGTGACCACATGTTGAAGTAATCTGTATGCACATAATGCCCTGTCCTTGTATAATAGCTCAGGTAAGTGTTAAAAGTCGTTAAAATTGATTTATAGATGACCGTGACTTGTGTGTGTTGAGGGCCACTAGATTTTACAATCAGCTGATTGTGTTACTCGTTGGCTTTACAATGGCGTGATTATCAACATGAACACATGAACGCTAGCATCCCTTTCCTGCGGACAAACCTTTGGCCACAATAGCATCCCACAAATAAAATGCATAAATAAAGTGCATTACACTCCCAAAGGTGCTGAGGTCTGCGGAACGTACCAATGGATGCTCTCTTCCCTCTCTGCAGGACATTTATGAGTGTAGGAACTTTAACAGAGCAAAAAGGATTATGAAGAACAAACATCACTCAAGCAATAAACTGCTTGTGATGAAGCGTAACGGTAAACGACTGAGATGCCTAACAGCCAAGGGCTCTAGGCTACAAAGACATTTGTGTGTGTGTGTGTGTGTGTGTGTGTGTGTGTGTGTGTGTGTGTGTGTGTGTGTGTGTGTGTGTGTGTGTGTGTGTGTGTGTGTTTCGCCGCTGTTAGAGCACTAAAATGAATGTGGACTTGGCCAGAAAACAAAAAGGGAAAGCATAAGACAACTAGAAGCAGTGCTCTTCCGAGCACAGGTCTCCACCAGGCTGTGCGTCCTGGTGGTGCTACTGTATAATAGGCCAATGTAAAAAGGGTGGCATATGTTCTTCACCTTAGATCTTTCATGGCAATCGGACGGATGTGGCAAATGTCACGGTAATCGCAAGCTGCGTTGATGATTTGAGGCATTTTGTTCAAAAACGGAGCAATCCTGCAAACTTTGGAAGCCAATGTTAGCCAATCAGGATGGAATATGAAATATCAGACGGATCGGACTTGATCACATGACTATAGAGATACTGTGTACCGTTTTGCATGATTTTTGGATAAAATCTCAAGGAGTAATATCCAAAAATGTGTTTTACATAAGTCGGCCCAAAGGTGGCGCTATAAGAGGCTGATGTGAAAAATGCAGGGCAATGGTTTATCCTTAGCCTCTAGGGAGTGCGTTTACAAAGTTTGAAACTGATCGGTGGAGTTATAGGTAAAACCACAAATCGGCCTGTTATAGCGCCACCATGAGGCTGATTTAAAAAAAAATTAAGTGGCATTTCTTCCTCGGCCTAGTGGGAACGTGTGTGTGCGATTTCATGATAATTGCACTTTGCGTTTGTGATTTGAGGCATTTTGTTCAAAACCTTAGCCAATCAGGATGAAATATGCAAAATCGGACAGATCCGTGTCGATCACATGACTGTCGAGATACTGCCTACCGATTTGTAGGATTTTTGGACAAAATCTGTAAGAGTAGTGCACAGAAATGTGTTTTGCGAACATCGGCCACTAGGTGGCGCTAGAAAAGGCCCATTTGAAAGATTTAGGGCAGAGGTTCTAGATTCACATCCAGGGAGTGTGTGTGCTCACTTTGGCAGCGTCCGGGCCAACGGCGACTGAGATTAGGTGCTCACAAACTGCGAGGACGCACGCACGCCTGCAAACTTTGGAAGCCAACCTTAGCCAATCAGGATGGAATATGCAAAATCGGACAGATCCGTGTCGATCACATGACTGTCGAGATACTGCCTACCGATTTGTAGGATTTTTGGACAAAATCTGTAAGAGTAGTGCACAGAAATGTGTTTTGCGAACATCGGCCACTAGGTGGCGCTAGAAAAGGCCCATTTGAAAAATTTAGGGCAGAGGTTCTAGATTGACATCCAGGGGGTGTAGTGTGTGTGCTCACTTTGGCAGCGTCCGGGCCAACGGCGACTGAGATTAGGTGCTCACAAACTGCGAGGACGCACGCACGGATGGACGGGGCCACTAGGTGGCGCTAGAAAAGGGCCATTTGAAAAATTTAGGGCAGAGGTTCTAGATTGGCATCCAGGGAATGTGTGTGCTCACTTTGGCAGCGACCGGGCCTACGGCGACTGAGATTTGGCGCTCACAAACTGCGAGGACGCACGGACGCACGGACGGACACACGGACGGAGGGGAAAACATACTCTCCCTCAGCCTTCGGCTGGTGGAGACAACTATGTGTAACATACCAAAGACATGAAGAAAAAAATGTAGATCCAGTTCAATAGGTCCAGAAATCACCCTCACCTAACCTTGTTCCACTAGAGGGTATCAGCAGACATTATAAAGCTGAGACAGACTACAGAGAGTACAGTATAATGTCTGTAACCTCAGACTTGATCAGATCAAATATCTTCTTCAGATATCAGTGGGATTATCCTGAGATTACAACTACGTAGACTCCATCTGTTGTCTTTATTTGTATCCATGTCAGATGACCTCACAAGGAAAAATAAGAGACATTCTCCTTCTTCTTAACAACACTCCACTACAGTGCAGTATCCCTTGGATAATATTACGGCTACTAATAACAAGATATGTGAAGGCGATTTCTGTCAGGCAAAACTAAGTGTTTTGCCCGGGAAAACAAAGTGTTTTGCCCAAACCCATGAGATGAGATCTAAAAAAGAAAGTTTAGCGTCTGGACCATTTGTCTCTTTGCATGTCTGTGCAAGCATTATTATGACAAACATCAGACCATGATAGGGCAAGCCATTTGGGGTAATGTTCCCAGAGTTGCGGAGCCAAAGGCATGCAACCAGTCCACAGAGCAAAGAGACATCACATGATTGGCCCACTGGCTAGTCTATCATCTGAATACTGGCCTAGTTAGTAGCCCAATTACAGGCTACTGTGGCACAGGAGTCCCCCCCAAACATTTAACAGCTGATACAAGCACACAACGCATCGCTGCCTCTATGCGTTGTGGGCTTATAAATCGTCTATGTTTGGTTTGCGCCGGTTGTGGTGGGCCGGTCTGGGCCAAGATGCCAGGGCCGAATTTATGTCCCAGTCCAGCCCTGCATAATATTATGATGCACAAGTTGGCATTGATGACGAGGATTTTGCAGTTTGGTGAAAGCATATAGAATACTCTAGTCTAGATTCTTATGGCAGGCATCATAAGTCTTCAAATGAGAGTTTTAAGGCCCAACCCCATCTGCCTTGTGATATTTAACTTTTACCATTTGGAAGAAGCTGTCTGTACTGTATGATCAATCGTTTTTTTGTTATCAATTATTTTTATTTTCCATAACATAAAATTAGAGACATACATATGAATAGAACAAGAAAAAGTAAAACATTAATCAAAAGAAAAATGCAATTAACAGACAAACACAAACAATAGCAAAACAAGAAAAGGAAAAGAAAACCCACCCACCCCCTTTCCCCGGACCAACACGGAATGTACAATAGTGCATGCCTGTGCTAGGCTGTTACCACTATATAGTGATTTCTTGAATCATAGCCTTAAGCTTATCTGCAATGTCCGACCACATATTAATGTTTTCTTCTTTTGCTCCGTGTAACCTTGCTATCGACTGCTCTAAATATACTATATCTAGAAAGGTTAAGGCCCACTGGCGAAACGTTAACGTATGAGGAGGTTTCCACCGCGTAGCTACCATCTTCTTCGCCGCCGTTAATCCAGCAAAGAAGATGCGCTTGCGTATATTGTTTAGTTGCAACTGTGAGACGTCATTTAATAAAAATAAAGAAGGAGAAGATATGATATTAATACTAAAAATAGTTGAAAGTTTTGAGGCAACCATATTCCAGAATGACGACACATTTGGGCATTCCCAAACCATGTGAAGGAAGGTACCAATACTATTTGAGGCGCAGAGAGTGCAGTTGGGATTATTCAAAATCCTCATAGCACATAGTCTGCGGGGAGTTAAATAAGTCCGATGAACAAAATTTAAATGAATTTGTTGATGGTCTGGATTTCTAGAAGATAGCCTAATGTTAGACCACACTGTGTCCCAACAAAAGTCAGGGTCCAAATTTGGTACATCATTCCTCCAAACAGTATCAACAGATAGGGGCCCATAACTACAGTCTAATAAAAAACCATAGAGGGTGGAAACCAAACCTCTTGTTCTGTTACCATCACAGATAAACTCATGGAAGGGGTGCAATCTAAGGGGAGCTTGCCATGGGACCCCATAGGTCCTCATGGACAATCTCAGTTGGAAGTAGAAAAAAAGGGTATTTCCAGGCAGATTGAAGATGTTGTATGATCAATCGTTGACTTCATTCCCAGGAAATTATTTCTGGTGGTATAATGCATAGTGCATACAGCAACAAGACAGAACTACGTACAAGAAACCAAAGCCCAGGGTAAAATGGAGAATGACATGCTAACATTTGAATTACATTTTGTCAAATATGACAGCATTCATACAGTATATTGTTTTGTTTTTGTTCAGCATTCTTTAGCATGATCGGGCGTGACCAGCAAGTCCAGGTGTGACTTATTGTATAGGATGTTGTAACAACCACAGATTATTATTTCAATATACAAAGACACAAAAAAGTTATGAATTATTTATTTATGTATACTATATCCGTACTTTTCCTTTTACTCATTTCCCAGTACAGACAGAAGCACACAATCATCTATACCCCAAAAAATATAATATATAAATATTTCAACCTAGTGTCTTTACAATATTTTAGCCACGTCATTAAGTGAAATCTTCAAAATAATTAATACATAAATGAATTTATAATCACACATTTAAAAGAATTGCGACAATAAAGATCAACAAAATAGCATGATCTCCACATTGTGACCTTGAAGATCGGGAATTCTTTTTCTTAGTTTAAAGATATTTCTGGGGGGCTTTTTTGCCTTTTTGGAGCAGTGC